>NC_046661.1:146107644-146132628 GCF_010883055.1 Belonocnema kinseyi | reverse complement strand
CTACAAGCTATCTAAGGATGGTACTATAGAACGCCACCTCAAGGTAGGCCAAGTGGCGCCATCTCTTGGTCAGGCCGGAAACTTATCAATCCACCCTCGTAATAATTGGAAAAGCACCTGACCGGAAATCAGAAGTTTTGTGGTTCGATTCCCAATCGAGTGAAGATGGAGTAGGATCTTTCTTTCAAGAAATAATTTTAATTTTAAAATATTATTTTCCATCTAGTCTTATTAAGACGTTAAGCATTTTTCTGTTATTAAAGATTCTTAACTTGATCGATATTGTGTAGATTTTCTGCCTTCATGGTTTGGAGGGTTGATCTACTGTCGGTAAGGTACACTTTCTGATGATATAGCAGATAAATTAAAAAAATTGATAGTTGAAATTTTTTTTTTACATCTTTTATTATTAAGATTTGTACTTAAACGTAGTTTTCTTTCGGCTCTTGCATTTCTCAAAGTTTGAGACCGATATTTTATGTATAAAAAAGTTGGAACGTTCAAAAAATGTCGAGGTTCAGAAAAAAGATAAAATAATTTTCAGTGAAGTTCCCACTGAAATGCAGTACCTAAACGTACTTTATTGTGCTCTAATACATTTTCCAAAGTTTCAGCTCGATATTTTATTTATAAAAAAAGTTCTTAGGTTCAAAAAAACATTCAGTGAACTGAAAAAGTGAGGTCGGTAATATAGGTATTTAGCTGTGTCACATGCGCTTAACACCTAGCTAAAAATTAGTGTTATGTTATTGAATTAAGAGTTCTTATTCTGATCCCTCTAATAGCTTAATTGGAAAAGCACCTGACCGGAAATCAGAAGTTTTGTGGTTTAATTCCCAACGGAGTGAAGGTGGAGTAGGATCTTTTTTTCAAGAAATAAATCTATTTTTTTGTAGAATATGATGTTTTTCTTTGAAAGTTAATCTCCTTGTTTAAAAAATTTTCTTCTTGGTAAAAATTTGCATGTATTCCAGTTAAATATTATTTAATAATTAATTATTTTAGTGAATAATTTTTCAATAATGCCGTGTTACCGACATAGTATTCACTGCTTATCGATCTGAGTTGAACTATCTGACAATCTGACAAAAAAAAAATTTTTTCCAAGGGACCCAACCGATGTCTGCTCATATATTTTCTTCCTTCTCCCAAAAATTCGATATACTAACATATTTAGTTCAAGAGAAAAGAGGCGGACAAAATTAACATTACAAGGTCAAATTTTGATTGCGTCACAGACTACCATTTACCCTTAAAGAAAATAACGCTAATTTTTAGCTAGGTGTTAATGGTACAAGTAATTATGTTAAAGGAATCTGTTATATCATCAGAGATGGTACCTTACCGACCGTAGACAACCCTCCAAACCATCAAGGCAGAAATTCTACAGAATATCGATCAAGTTAAGAATCTTCAATAACAGAAAATGCTTAACGTCTAATCAAACTAGATGGAAAAGAATATTTCAAATTAAAATTAAAATGATTTCTTGAAAAAAAGATCCTAAGGATTAGATTAAAAATGAGTAGGATCTTTTTTTCAAGAAATAATTTTAATTTTAATTTGAAATATTTTCCATATAGTCTGATTAGACGTTAAGCATTTTCTGTTATTGAAGATTCTTAACTTGATCGATATTGTTTAGATTTTCTGCCTTCATGGTTTGGAGGGTTGTCTACGGTCGGTAAAGTACAATCTCTGATGATCGAACAGATTCCTTTAAAATAAAAAATATTGATTTTTATCTTTAAACTTTTCTCAAGGAAAATTTGCAAGGGGCAACAGATTTTAGATCTTACGTTTGTGGAGGGAAATGAAAATCGCAGAACGAAAAGTCCCATATATGCGTAATTTAAATCGTGTAATAAACTAGTCACGTAAAATATCTAGTATTTTACCCTAAAAAACTACGAAATTATTACCTAGGGTATTTTACTTACCGATCCCTGGTTACCAGTTGTTTTATTGGCTGAGGACTTAAAACTGGGGGGGGGGGGTACATTGCAAATTTAGAGCTTAAGCCCAGTAAGAAAATCCAACTATATTTTTATGTTAAAGTTCTTTTTTTTTGAAAATGCCTATATTATAAAGGCTAGTCTCATTAAGTTGAACCCATAAGTACTTTGCGCATCCAGTTTCTCTTTTGTACGTGTTTCGGGGGTTCCCCCGCTTATTTCAAACCAAGAAAAACAAAAATCGTACTATACGTTTTTATTTAAAAAAATTTGTTTTTCAACAATTACAAATCTTATTTTTCCCGAAAACAGGGGAAAATATGAATAACAGTTTGTAGTTCAAAATAGTTCCGCTTCCTGAAATCCATTTAATTGTATCCTTTCCGAATGTTGTATTTTTTAATTCAATAAGTGTTTCCAGAAATATATTGAAAAAATCGATAGAAATCGAGTTAATAAGATTTATAGGGTGGCGACTTGGTTTTTATTATTTAAACAATTGTGGTGAATAAAATTATAATTTATTATTGTTCAAGATTATTTATTTTTGTTCACATTAGTTAATAGTTTTTCTCATACATCCGAAGAGTTTTTATTGCAATATGAGAAACTAAGAATATATTTTAAGATACTTAAAATTGATACACTAATTTGTTCTGACTTGGAACGTGGACTTTTAGAAAATAATTATTGTTTTTATTTTAGGACAGGAAGTTACGGTAATGAAATATAATTTCACTTGAAACGGGGAATTTTTAACATGGATCGCGAATTTTTTTAAACAATTATAATTCGTAGTTGGACGGAAATAATTCTTCTAAATTTTAGATAAAGAAAGCTCTTCAAGTAATTTTTAGAATAGAAGTAGTATTTTAAATAATCAATATTTCTGAATTATAATAGAAAATTTGTTAACGTTCGTTGCAAATTAATCTTTTTTTTAGTTAAAATTTCAACTATTTTGGTTAAAACTTAAGCTCTTTTGTTCAATAGTAATTCTTTGGTTAAAACTCATAATTTCAAATAAAAAATCATCTCAGGTTAAAAAACTAACTACTTTGTTGTGAATAAATTTCTCTGTATTTTATGAAAATTCAACTACTTGGTTGAAAATTGACATTCTGCATTTAAAAATTATACTATTTTTTTGAAAATGTATGCAGTTTGTGTAAAATTAATTTTTTTTTATAAATCTTTATCGGTTGAAAATTCATCTTTTTGTTAGGTATACAATTCAACTATTCCAGTTAAAGATCCAGAATTTTTATAGAAAATTAATCACTTTGCTTGCAAAGTAATTTCTTTAACTGAAAATTTAACTTCCATTTTTCGTTGAAAATTGACCTTTTCTAGTTCTAAGATTATTGAAATTAAATTCAACAATCGTGGATAAAAATTTGTCTTTTTAAATTGAAAATTTAACTGTTCCGTTGAAAATAGATATCTTTTGATAAAAATTAATTTTTTTTTGGTTGAAAAATCAGCTGTTTGACTAAAAACTAGTTTTTTGGTTGCATTTTTATCAAACTGAAAATGTAACTGTTATTCCAGTTGAATATTCTATAATTTAAGTTAAAAATCCATCTGTTTGGTTGAACATTCATTCCTTGACTAAAAATTTAATTATTTAATTTTTGGTTGAAAAATGATCTTTTTTTAGTTGAAAATTCGTATGTTTTGTAGAAATTAATCTTTTTGTTTAAAAATCTATCTTTTGTTTGAAAATTCGTCTTGTTGGTTAAAAATTTTAAGTTCGCTGACTATTGAAAGAACAACAATTTTGAAATATGAACTGCTATTAATATTTTGTTTAGTTTTTGATGAAAATTAGATTTTTAACTGTTAAAAATGAAAAAATCTTTTTTATTAAAAGCGCATTGTAAGATTTTTTTTCTTTCTTATCCTAAAATAATCGGGCTCATCCCCGAAACACGTACAAAAAAGAGAAACTGGACTTACAAGTATTTTTGCGTTTAGTTGATAATTGAATTATTGTTAAAGATTAATATTAGTTGAAAGTTCATCTCTTTTTGGTAAAAAGAAATTTTTTAAACTGACAAACATAAGTTTATCAGTTAAAGTTTAACTATTCGGTTAAAAATTTATCCTCTTTAGTTGAAAATTGAACTTTTTAGTTTGAAAATTATTTATTTTTTTGAAAATTTATCTTTCTTGGTAGAAATAATTCTTCTTGGTTGAAAATTTATCCTTTTTACTTAAAAATTCAATTGTTTGGTTAAAATATTAACTGGTTACATGCTTCGTTGAGATTTCATATATTTTGATTTAAAAGTCGATTATTTGAATTAAAGTTGATCTACTTTTTACAAAAATTAATTTTGTTAATCAAGGATTCATAATTATAGTTAAAAAATTCAACTATTTGCTTTTGATTAGATATTTATGTTAAAAATTTTACTGTTTTGTAGAAAATTCATCTCTTGGGCTTGAAAATTCCACAATTTGGTAGAAAATTCAATTATTTGTTCAAATGTTGAACTCTCATGTTGAAATTGGGTTTTCAATTTTAACGTTTTTCAGTTAAAAATTCGCCTATTTGGTTATAAATTCATGTAAAAAAATCATATATTTTGTTTAAAATTCTTTTTTTCTTTGTAAATTCATTAATTTAACTGGTGATTTTTAACTATCGTACTTTTGGTTGAAAATTGATTTTTTTTAAATTGAAGATTCATTTACTTTGTTGAAAATGCCTCTTTTAATGAAAAATATTTTTCTTGATTAAAAATGCATCTTTTTGAATTTCAACTATTAATTTTTTGATTATATTCTATCTTTTTGTAGAAAATTCATCTCTTTGGCTTGAAAATTAAACTTTTTGGTTAAAAAATCATATGTTTGGGTTGAAAATGATTTTTTTGTACATAATGCGTCTTTTAGCCTTAGAATTAAATAATTTTGTTGAAAATCCATGTATTTTTTTCAAATTTAGTCTTTTTGGTTAAAAATTTAAAACTCAGTTGAAAATTCTATTTTTTGTTATTTTTTTTTTCATCTGAAAATTGTACTATTAAATTTTTATTTGAAACATTATCGTGTATATTGTAAACGTTAAAAATTCAATGATTTGGAAGGAAATTAATGTATTTGGTTGAAATTTCGTCATTTTGGTTGAAAGTTAATCTTGTTCGTTGAAAAATTAATCTATTTGACAGAAAATTCATATGTTTTGAAAAAAAATCGTCTTTTTAGTAGAAAGTTATTCTCGTTGATTGCAAATGAACATTTTTTAAAATTAAAATTCAACTATGTTCTAAAAAATGTGTCTTTTTTTTCATGAAAATTAAAATATTTCGATCCTTATAGTTTAGAAATTCAACTATTTTATAGAAAATTTTATTCTTTTTTTTTAAACTATTTTGGTGGAAAAATCATCTTTTTAGGTTGAAAATTCAACTGTTTTGTAGAGCATTCATCTATTTGGATGGAAAATTCGTCCTTTTTGTTTAAAAATTGATCTTTTTTGGTAAACAATTAAGCTTTCTTGGTTGAAAAGGTACTTTTTTGTTGAAAATTCAACTGTCTACTAAAGAATTCGTATTCTGGTTGGAAATTCAAGACTTTGGTTATAAATTTAACTATTTTTTTGAAATTGATCTTGTTTGTTAAAAAATTCAACTATTTGGCAGCAAATTTAATGCGGGCGCTGCGCCGGGAATCCGGGATTTGTCCGGGAATTTTTTCAGACCGGGAAATGACAGTGGATTTTTTTTTATCGGGAAATTTACAAATTTTTAGAAGAAAAATCTGGCCACGTTCGCATTCAACAGTTTAAAAATAATTAGTGGAATTGTTATGTTCTTCTATTATACTATTATTTAGCGTACAATGCGGAATTCAAATTTTTTTTACTTTAAAAATGTTCCATTTAAAATTCTTATTTCTAAGCTTACATTTTTAATTTAAAGAATTTTTAAATGCTTTCTTAAAGACTCGAATAAATAAAAAATAAAAGTCTTTGATGTTCAAAATTTCGGTCTAAAACATTTAATTTTTAACCCATTCAACTTGAAATTTTTAATAAAAAAAGATTAATTATTGAATATTTATTTATAATAATATTTAAAAAATAAAGAATTGTAAGTGAAATTTAAAAATTTTTATGTATAATTTACAAAGGAACATTTGAAGAAAAAATTTGAGTAATTTTAGAAGATATTTAGGAATTTTAAAAAGATTAAAAATTAACATGCATATTTTAGAAAGTTTTTTAACATCTTCTAGAATATTTTTTGTAAATTTTGTTTAAATTTTTGGAAAACTTTTTAAATATTCTCTTAAAATAATTTTTCAAAATAAAAAGTTATTTTGAATTTTCCTAGGAATCTTACGAAAATATTTTTATACTTTTCAAGTCTTTCACAATTTTTGAAAAGAATCTAATTTTTCTGTTTAAAATCTGCGAAAATCTACATTTTGTTTTATATTAGGCTATTATTTTAAGTTTTACATCAAGTTTGAATATATTGAAATCCTCTACATATGTCTTAAAATTACTCAAATTTCGCCTACAAATAACTATATTTCTCAAGATTTTGAAATAAAATTTGGAAGCTTTCCAAGGATGTTTAAACTATTTAAAAAGAAAATAATTGAATTTCTAATTTAAGAAGTGTCCAGTTAAAATTTTTTCAATTTTTCAATATTTGATGTTTCTAGCTTAATTTTTTTTTTTAATTAAAAACTTTTAAATTTCAAATTTAAAAGTTCCACTTTGAGTGCTCTTATTTAAAACTCTGTTTTTATTGTCTCAAGTGGAAAATTTCGTATTTTTAGTGTTCCATTTTTAAAAAAATTTCATTGACCCTGAAAAATCTTTTCGAACCGGGAATTTATTTCGTCGATTAAAACGACCTTCCTGATTTTGTTAAAAAGTCATAACAAATTATTCTCGTTTATTGAAGGTTCAACTTTTTCGTGGAGACTTCAACTATCTTCTTAAAAATGGTTAAAAATTCCCCCTTTTGGATTAAAAATTGATCTTTTATTTTTAAAAAAGTAAATATTTTTTGGCTAAAGTATATCAGTTTAAAATTTTTAAATTTTAATCTGAAATTTTATTCTTTTATTCCGTTTCTAAAAAATTCTAGACTAAAAATGTTACATGCTTAAAATTCTGGTTTTTAAATATAATTTCTCATGGAAAATTTAAAATTCAAGACTAATTATTAACATTTTATATTAATTTATCTTTTTATTTTCAGAGCACTCCACAAATTTTACTAGCGTGGAATCAAAAATACCAATTAGTAAAAGATCTTTCGATTCTGGTATAGATTCAAGCCATATTCCTCCGATTTCACAACTGATGAATGTTTTTTCTCCTTCGAAAAGAGAAAAAAGTAAAACTTATAATTTATTTTAAAAAATAACAATAATTTTATCCGTGAAAATTGATTTTCCGAATTTAAAATTAAACAGGACTTCGAACAGTATTTGGAGAGATAACAAATATTAAAATTTCCGGGGATTCGAGTTCGTCGATCTCTAGCGGATCAACAGAAGAATCTGCAACCATGCCCTCAACTTCGGGGATCAGAAAAAAAAGATTTCCTGATGAAAAGATAAAAAATTCTTCGCAAAAACGTACTATTTGGATCGGAGATACTTCATCTAAAAAATCACCTAAACAATCACCAACGTTGATAAAAATTCAGGACTGGGAAGGAAAAAAATATCCTAGTTGGAAAACATCTTACAACAGTAATAATAGTAGAAGATCTTCGGATTCTGGTATAGATTCGAGCCATACAATTCGGGTTTCACAGCAGCTTTTGAAACTTTATTCTACTACGAGAAGAGCCCGAGGTAAAACCTTAATTATTTATTTTAACAGAGTGGAAATTATCGGGAATTGAATTTAAAAACCGGGAATTTACGTCTGCTCGTAGAAAAATTCAAGTTTTTAATTATTTTAATAATTTTCATCAACTTAGAAAATTGATTTTTACTTTTTCTACAATTTCAGGGGTGAAATTAATTTTATTTCTTTCATTGTAGGACAGGGACGGCAATTTTTTAAAGAATTAAAACTGGGATTTAGAAAAGTAGAAAATAGTTTCAAAAATCCGGATCCAAATCAAAATTCGTCAGAATTTAAAAGTTCCTTCTTCCAAATATTAGAAAAAGAGATTACTTACAGTAGTTTTTAGAGTAGAAATAGTATTTCCAAGGGAAAATATTTCTGAATTATAAATATAATGTATAAAAAAATATATGAAAATTAATTTTGTTGGTGGAAGATTTGTGATTTTCGTTGTAAATTCATCTCTTTGTAAAAATGTAACTACTTTGTTATAATCAATTTTTCAACTAAAAGTTTAATTATTCCTGTTGAAAATTCAACTATTTTTCTGAAAATCTGATTTTCTAAAGTGAAGAATTTGATTTTAAACGGAAAATTCAAATATTCTATGTTTGCCCAAAATTTTATCTTTTTTGGATAGAAATTCAACTATTTGGTTAAAAATTGATATTTTTTATTTGAAAAATAAACAAAGTATGTATTTGGTAAGTATAAAATTTGGGTGTAAATAATTTGTCATTTTTAATTGAAAATTAATTTATTTTTGCGTTGAAAATTCACGTATTTTGTTTTTAAAAGATCGAATTTTTCCGTAGAAAATCAGTTTTCTTTTTATAGAAAATGATTTATTTTTTAAAGTTAATCTGCTTACTTAAAAATTCTACTTTCTGACTGAAAATTAAAATATTCCAGTTCAAAATTCATCTTTTTAGATTATAAATAAATTTACTTGGTTTAAAAATAAATTCTTCTGTAAAAAATAAATTTTTTAAATTTAAGATTAATCATTTTAATAAAATTGCTATTTTAATAGTAGCTATTCTATTTTTGGTTGAAAAAATTCGTCTTTTTTGTAGAAAATTAATCTTATTGGTAGAAAATTCATCCATTTGATAATTATAAAATTTATATGTAAATTTGTTGTTTTAAATTGAAAATTAATATCTTGTTTCGTTCAAAATTCACATATTTTCTTGTATTTTGTTGAAAATTCATCTTTTTTAGATTAGAAATAAATTAACATGGTTCAAAGATAAATTCTTTTGCAAAAAATAAATTTAATCATTTTAATAAAAAAAAATCATTTCTTTGGTTGAAAAATCAGCTATTGGATTGAAAACTTGTTTTTCTTCTTTGCATGAAAAAAAAAACACTTTTATACCAAAAATTGAACTATTTTTCTGACCTGATATTATTTGTTTAAGAATAAAATTTTTAACGGAAAAATCAAATATTCTATGTTTGGCTGAAATTTTATACTTTTTGGATGAAAATTCAACTCTTTAGTTGGAAATTCATCTTTTTGGTAAGTATAAAATTTGGGTGTAAATAATTTGTCTTTGTAAATTGAAAATTTATTTTTTTCGTTGAAAATTCACGTATTTTGTTTTTAAAAAAACGACTTTTTCCGTATAAAATCGACTTTTTTTATAGAAGATTATTTTTTTTCTTTGAAAGTTAATCTGTTCACTTTAAAATTCTTCATCCTGCTGATAAAATTGAAATATTCCAGTTAAATAATTATCATTTTAGTTCAAAATTAATCTTTTTATATTATAAATAAATTTACTTTTTTCAGATATACTATTTTGTAAAAAGTAAATTTTTATTATTTAAAATTTATCATTATAATAAAAAAATTAATTTCTTTGATTAAAAAATCAGCTATTTAATTGAAAACTTGTTTTTTCTTTAAATGAAAAAAACACTTTTATACGAAAAATTTAGCTAGTTTTCTGATCTGATTTTTCTTTGCTGAAGAATTAAATTTTTAACGGAAAATTTAAATATTCTATGCTTGGTTCAGATTTTATCATTTTTGGAAGAAAATTCAATGATTTGGATGGCAAATGATATTTTTTATTTAAAAAATTAAACTATTTTTTTTTCAATTCATATTTTTTTAGAAAATTAATCTTATTGTTTGAAAATTCATCTTTTTTGTCATTCTAAAGTTTTGATGTAAATTATTTTTCTTCAATTGAAAATTTATTTATTTTTTTGTTGAAAATTCCTGTGTTTTGTTTAAAAAAATCTACTTTTTCCGAAGAAAATCGACTTTTTTGTTAGAAAATGTTTTTTTTTTTCTTTGAAAGTTAATCTATTTACTTAAAAATTCTTCTTTCTGGTTGAAAATTAAAATATTCCAGTTCAATATTTATCACTTTAGTTCAAAATTCATTTCTGACCTGATTCTTCTCTATTGAAGAACTAAATTTTTAACGGAAAATTTAAGTATTCTATGTTTGGCTGAAATTTGATTTTTTTTTGGATGAAAATTCAACTATTTGGTTGAAAATTGATATTTTTTATTTAAAAATTAAACTATTTTTCTGAAAATTAATGTAATTTGTAGAAAATGAATCGTATTGATTGAAAATTCATCTTTCTGTTATATATAAAATTCGACTAATCCAGTTAAAAATTCATCATTTTAGTTGAAAATTTAACCGTTACATTTTTTCATGAAGAATTGACTTTTGTAGTTCAAAATTCAACAATTTGGCTGATAATTTGTCTTCTTAAATTAAATATTTACTTATTATTTCGTTGAAAATTCACGTATTTTGTTAAAAAATCTACTTTTTGGGTAGAAAATAATTTTATTCTTTGAAAGTTATACTCCTGGTTTAAAAATTCTTCTTTTTGGGTAAAAATTCAAATATTTCAGTTAAATATTCACCATTTTAATTAAAAATTCATTTTTTTGTAAACAACTAAGCTATTTTATTTCAAATTATTAATTTTCTGATAATCCGATTTTTCTTTGGTTAAGAATTAATTTTTTAATTGAAAATTTAACTATTCTATTTTTGGTTAAAATTTTTACTTTTTTCAATGAAAATTCAACGATTGAATTAGAAATGTATATTTTTTTAATTTTAAAATTGAAACTATTTTTTTTTAATTTATGTAAATTATGGAATATTCACATTTTTGTAGAAAATTAAACTTATTGGTTGAAAATTTATCTTTTTGGTCAGTATAAAATTTGGATGTAAATTTTGAACATTGAAATTTTATATTAAAAAATTAAACTATTTTTTGAACATTAATGTAATTTGTAGAAAAATAATATTATTGGTTGAAAATTGACGAATTTTGTTAAAAAATCGATTTTTTTGGTATAAAATTATTTTTTTCTTTGAAAGTTAATCTTTTTGCTTAAAAATTCTTCTTTCTAATTGAAAATTAAAATATTACATTAAAATATTGATCATTTTAGTTGAAAATTAATCTTTTTTAGATTAGAAATAAATTTACTTGATGGAAAAATAAACTCTTTTGATGGAAATGAATTTTTTCTTATCTAAGACTAATCATTTTAATAAAAAAATCACTTTGATGTTTTAAAAATTGGCTATTTTATTGCAAATTTGTTTCTTTTTCAATAAAAAGGCATTTTTTAAACCAAAATTTAAACTATTTTTCTGATATCGAATTTTTCTTTGGTTAAGAATTTAATTTTAAACAGAGGTGTTTTGTGTAAAAAATTAATCTTATTTTGTTAACTAAAAATTAAACCGTTTCAATTTCAGATTTAAATTTGCCTTTTCTAGTTCCAAATTTAACAGTTTGGATATAAATTTATATTTTTAAATAAAAAATTATATATATTTACATTTTAGTTGAAAATTCATCTTTCAGGTTAGATTCATAATTTTTATTAAAAATTCATTTCTTTCGATGGAAAATGAGCCATTTTATTGAAAATTTGTTTCTTTTTTGGTTGAAAATAATTTTTTTCTTAAACCGAAAATGAAAATACTATTTCAGATTCTATTATTTTAGTTAAAAATTCATTTTTTTTTTTGGTTTAACATTCATATTTTAGCTTGAAATTAAATTATTCAATTTTTAGTTAAAAACTTATCTTTCCTATTCAAAAATTCATCTTTTTGGTTGAAAATTGATTTTCGTAAATTAAAATTTAATTCTTTGAGCTTTGTTTGACAACATATATTTTTTAGTAAACAATTTTTTTCTGGTTGAAAGTGTA
This sequence comes from Belonocnema kinseyi, assembly GCF_010883055.1. Lineage (NCBI taxonomy): Eukaryota > Metazoa > Arthropoda > Insecta > Hymenoptera > Cynipidae > Belonocnema > Belonocnema kinseyi. Next base: position 146,120,627 of record NC_046661.1, on the reverse strand, counting down.
ACTTTTTCAGCTGATGATTAATTGTTTTAGTTGGACACTCATTATTTGTTTAAAATTCAACTATTCCAGTTTAGGATTCATAATTTTTATTGAAACTTCATCAGTTAAGATGAAAATTATTTTTTTTTCACTAAAAATGCAATCATTCCATTTTTTGTCAAAAATTATTTTTTTTTTAGTTCAGAATTCAACTATTTGGTGAAAAATGTGTGTCCTTTAATTGAAAATCCAACTATTTCGTTAAAATGCATGTGTTTTGTTGAAAAATTGTATTTTTAATAGAAAATCAGTCTTTTTGTTTGGAAATTAATTTTATTCTTTAAAATTCATGGTTTTGGTTAAAAATTCAAATATTCCAGTTTAAGATCCATAATTTAATTTGAAAATTTTCATTTTTTTCAAGTTTTTGACATTTTTTTCGGAATTTTCATCAATATTGCTTCCAAATACGTTCAAATCGATAAAAAATTAATACGTTTAAAAAAATAATAATATTTGGAAGTCCCGTAACTTCCATGAATTTTAAAATGTACCTAACGTAAGAAGAAAAGACGTTTTTGAATGCATTTGAAACTAAAATGATAAATCTTTAACTAAAATAGTTGAATTTTTGACCACAAAGGTGAATTTTCGAACAAGAAGATTAATTTTCTACCAAAAAGACGATTTTCCCATAAGATACATGAATTTTTAAAAAAGTTGAATTTTTAAGTAAAAAAGATAAATTTTCCACCAAATAGTTGAAATTTTTAAACAAAAAAGATAAATTTCCACCCAAAAATGGTACACTTAAATTTTTATTAAAAAATTAATTTTCAAACACAAAAAAAGAAAATGTAACCAAATAGTAATAAAAATTAAGCTGCAAATGAAAGCACTCAAATTGGAACTGTTGAATTTTGAACTTTTAAAATTGAAATTTAAAAGTTTTTAATAAAAAAATTTTGTATTGAATTGTTCAGTAATTTACGCGTATAAAATTTTTCAATATAAAAAAATATAAATCCACGTTGGCATTTTCAATACTCTAAATTAAAAAATCAATGAACTTTAAAATTTTCAAAATTTTATAATTTTAAGGAATTTTAAGCTAGAAACATCAAATTTAAAAAAATTTAACGGAACACTTCTTAAATTAGAAATACAATTATTTTCTTTTTAAATAGTTTAAACATCCTTGGAAAGCTTCAAAATTTTATTTCAAAATCTTGAGAAATCTAGAAGTTGTTTTAAATTTGTTTTAAATTTAAAATTATTGTGGAAATTTTTTCAGAACTTTAAATATCTGTCAAAATTAATTGAATTTTTTCTACAATTTTCAGAAAATCCTGCAAATTTTAGAAAATTTTTATATAATTTGGATATATAAATAACAATTGAACATTTATTATTTGTAGGCGAAATTTAAGTAATTTTAATGGATATGTAGAAGTTTTGAAAAGATTCAAACTTGATGTAAAACTTAAAATAATAGTCTAATATAAAAAAAAAAGTAGTTTTCGCAGATTTTAAACAAAAAAATTAGATTCTTTTCAAGAATTGTGAAAAACTTCAAAAGAATATAAACATTTCCTTAAGATTCATAGGAAAATTAGAAATTATTCAAAGATTTAAACAAAATTTTCAAAAAAATTCTAGAAGATTTTTAAAAAACTTTCTAAAATTTGGATGATAATTTTTTATCTTTTTAAAACTCCTAAATATCTCTTAAAATTACTCAAATTTTTTCTAAAAATGTTCAGTTGTAAATTATAAATCAAAAATTTCAATCACAAATTAGGCATTTTTCGAATACAAGAAATTAAATTGTAACGTGCAAACTTTAAAGGCTCTTCGAAATTTTAAAGATTCCAGGTTTTCTATGTCAAACAATTCAGTTAAAGATTCTTTACTTTCAAATATTTGTTTTCATTTACTTGTCTTAAAGAAAAATTCAATTATTGCTAAATATTCAATAATTTTTTTGTTTTAAAGTTAATTTTTTAATTGAAATGTTAACTATTCAATATTTGGTGGAAAAATTAAATCTTTTTTAGTTGAATATTCAACTATTTGGTTGAAAATTTTGCCTTTTTAATTTTCAATTCAACTTCTTCGTTCAAATTTCATGTTCTTGGTAAGAAATTTAATGATAAATTTGAAGTCATGTTTTTTTGTTTGAAAAAGCTGGAAAAAAAGTAAACGATCATTTCTGAAATTAAAAATGTAACTGTTTCATTTTTCGTTGAAAAAGTATCTTTTTTAGTAAAAAAAAACTAAGCTATTAGATTGAAACTTATTTTGCTTTATTAAAAATTAAACAAATTTTTCAAAACTATCCTTTTTGGTTTAAAGTGTAAATATTTTGATGAAAAATTGGCTTTTCTTAGTTGAAAGTTTAACTATTTGGTTGAAAATTTATTTTTATTCGTAGAAAATGCATTTATTTTGTTGAAGATTCTTTTTTTTCGTTAGAAAATTAATTGTATTTATTAAAAATTCAACTATTTCATTACAAATTCGTATTTTCGGTAAAAAAAGATCTTTAAAAAAATTTTAATATAACTAATTTTTTTGTTTTGAAAACTCGATATTTCTGAAAATTAAACAATTTGGTTAAAAAGCTTGTTTTTGGTTGTAGACTCATCATTTTGGATGAAAATTCATCTCTTCGTTAGAAATTTTAACTATTTTGTAGAAAATTAATTTTTTTTGTTTTTCTAATGTTAATTTTTTTTAATTTTACAATTCCATTTTTTCAGTGGAAAATTAAATCTTTTTTAGTTGAATATTCAACCATTTGGTTGAAATTTTTTCTTTATTAAATGAAAATTTTAATTTCTTCGTTGAAAATTCATGTTTTTGTTAAAAATTTGTCTTTTCCGATAGAAAATTAATCTTTTTCGTTAAAAATTCAAGTTTTTGAATAAAAACTGAACAATTTTATTAAAAAGTAAAGTAAAGAAAAGTAAAAAAGTAAAAGTAAAAAAGTAAAAAGTAAAAAAAAATTGAACACTTTTTAACTGAAAACTTCTTAAATTAGAAATTCAATTATTTTATTTTTAAATAGTTTAAACATCCTTGGAAAGCTTCAAAATTTTATTTCAAAATCTTGAGAAATCTAGAAGTTGTTTTAAATTTGTTTTAAATTTAAAATTATTGTGGAAATTTTTTCAGAACTTCTAAATATCTGTCAAAATTAATTGAATTTTTTCTACAATTTTCAGAAAATCCTGCAAATTTTAGATTTTTTTTATAATTTGGATCGATAAATAACAATTGAACATTTATTATTTGTAGGCGAAATTTGAGTAATTTTAAGAGATATGAGAGATTTAAGAGATATCAAACTTAATGTAAAACTTGAAATGAGAGATAGGAGAATTGAAAATTACTTTTCATTTTGAAAAATTATTTTAAGAGAATATTTAAAAAGTTTTTCAAAGACTTCAACAAAATTTTAAAACAAGATTCTAGAAGATTTTAAGAAAACTTTCTCAAATTTTCATGATAATTTTTTATCGTTTTAAAACTCCTAAATATCTCTTGAAATTACTCAAATTTTTTCTACAAATTATGTGAAATTGATACAAATGATGTAAATTATACATCAAAATTAAAAAATTTCACTGACAAATTAAGCATTTTTCAAATACAAAAATTACAATTGTAACGTTCAAAGTTTAAAGGTTTTTTGAAATTTTAACGATTCCAGATTTTCTATGTCAAAAAATTTAGTTAAAGATTCTTTACTTTTAAACATTTGGTTTCAATTTATCTGTCTTAAATAAAAATTAAAATATTGCTAAATATTCAATAATTAATCTTTTTTTAATTAAATTTTTTTAATTGAATGAGTTAAAAATTGAATATTTTAGACTGAAACAAAATTTTAAATTGAAGATATTTTTAAGTTGAAAATAGCTTATAAACTTTCAGTCACACGTTTACATTTGTTTATTAATTAAGACTCCCAATTGAAACGGTTTACGTTTTAACGATAAAATCTGAAAATTCTTAAATTTTTAAATGGTTTAAAATCGTTTTTGTTCACTAGTTATTACTTGAAAGTACAGATAAATTAAAATAATTATTAAATAAAAATATTTTTTATCTAAAATTTTCAACATCAAAGGTAAGCTTACAAATAAAATTTTTAAATGGAACATTTTTAAGGTAAAAAATTTTAAATAACGCATTGTAAGCTAAATAATAGCATAATTGAAAAACATAACAATTCCACTAATTATTTAAAAACTCTTAAAATTGAAAGTGGACTGATTTTTCTTCTAAAAACTTGTAAAATTCCCGATAACAAAAAAAAAATTTACTGTCATTTCCCGGTTTCCATGTTCAACAGCCACCCTGTACTGGTTTATAATAATTTTCTTCTCGAAAATTAATTAATTGAATATAAAATTATACAGGACCTCCTCGAGAACGAGCCCTGAATGTTCCACAAATTGAAATCACAAAATCTGCAAGTATAAATCTAAATATCAATCAGTTCCCGAAAATGGATCTACTCTGCGAGAGATTTCCCCGTTCAAAATCTGAAGAAAGGAATTCGCCAATGAAACCCTGGAGTTGCTAATTTTTATTATTGGTTCGAATATTTTCTTTTGCTTTTTAAATTAAACTTATATGAAGTGTTACTATCTTCGATTATTTAAATAAAGGAAAGGGGCAGATAAAATTTTAAATTATATCTACGAAATATTATTATACCTTAATTTTCTATTTTTATTTATTAAATATGTATTAATAAATTTTATATCTAAAAATGAAAAAAAGGTATTTTCTGAAATTTATTTTATTTAATTATACCAATATAAAAGTGGATTTACAATTTCAGCAACGCCTTTCAAATTCGAAAAACGAAAATTATGTGTTTCATAAACTGAAATATAAATTCTGATCGCTGTAAAATTCAAGTTTTCAGTATTTGAATAATTTTCATGAATTTATTTATTAAGTTATGGATTCATTTATTTATTTAAAAATTCAACTACTTTGTTAAAAATTAAATTCATTTAGTGAAAAACTTTTTTTGTGAAGAATTCGATTTTTAAGAGAAAATTGAACCACTCTATTTTTGGTTGAAAATTTATTTTCTCTTTTTTTTCAATTATTATTTTTGACTCTAATGAGCCGAAAAGTAATGTTGAAAATAGACATTTTTTACTTAAAAATTCAACTATTTGTTTGAAATTTTATGTACTTTGTGGAAAATTCCTCTTTTTATAGAAAAAAATTCTTTATGATTGAAAATTCATCAGTTTAGTTGAAAATTAATTTCTTCAACTGAAAATTCGACTGTTTCATTTTTAACTGAAAATCTATCTTTCCTAGTTCGAAATTCAACAATATCAATGAAAATTGGTATTTTTTAATAGAAAATTCAGCTATATTGCTAAAAATATGTATTTTGTTTAAAAAATCCATTTTTTAAATAGAAAATTACCACTTTTTTAAAATTAATCTTATTGTCTAAAAATTCTTATTATCGGCTGAAAATTCATCTTTTAGTTTGGAAATAAAATTACTTGGTTAAAAGTTAAATTTTAGTTTAAAAATTATTTTTACTTCATATTTTAACTTTTTAATCATTCGAAATTATTTTTTACTTGAAAATTCGTACATTTTGGTCAAACTTAATCTTCTTAGGTGAAAATTCATCTTTTTGGTCAAAAATTAAATTATAGTGACCGGGAAAATTAAAAAAAAACTTTACCCGGAAGTTAACGAGAATTTGGAATCGTCCGACGAATCGCCACCCTGTCCATGCATTTTTTAAATTATGCGAATAGGCAAGAATATTTTTTTAATTTGTTAAAAAATAATCTTTTTTGAAAATTCATATTCTCGATTTGACGATTTAACTGTTTTATGGAAAATTCTTTTTTGCTTTGAAAATTAATTTTCTTAAACGAAAATTGAACTACTCAATCTGTAATAAAAAATTGTTTTTTTTTAGTTAAAAAATTCATCTATTTACTCGAAAATGTCTAAAATAAAAGAAAACTCGTATTGTTAAGTAGAAAATTAATTTTATTGTTTAAAATTAATTTAATTTGTTAAATACTTGTATATTATGTGAAATACACGTATTTTCAGCTAGAAAATTAATTTTCTTTGCTGACAATTAATGCATTTTGTTGAAATTTCGTATTATCAGGTAGAAAATTAATTTATTTAGTTAAAAATTAATTTTTTTTATTAGAAAATTCATCTTTTTGGTTAAAAATTCATGAAATGTGTTAAAAATTCGTCTTTTTCACTTTTTGGTAGAGAATTGAACCTTTTTATTTTGAAAATTAATCTATTTGGTTAAAACGTATGTATTTTGTTAAAAAATCGTATTTTCGGGTTGAAAATTCATCTACTTGGTTAAAAATGTATTTATTTTGTTGAAAACTCGTATTTTTCGGTACAAAATTAGTTTTCTAGTTAAAGATTAATTTATTAGTTGAAAAACTTATGTTTTTGATTGAAAACTCGTTTTTTGGTGGTAAAAAATTCATTTATTTGGTTTAAAATATGAAAATGAATTTTCTTGGTTGAAAATTTAACTATTTGATAAATATATTTACGTTTTTTGTTGAAAAATCTTCTTTTCTGGTATAAAATTAATAATCTTGTTCAAGATTTAGTTATTTGATATAAAATTTATGTATTTCGTTGAAAACTAGTAGAAAATTCATTTTTTTATGGAAAATTTAACTTTCTGGGTAAAATTTTTTTTGGTTGTTATCGGAAACTTGTATTTTCTTGTATAAAATTATTATTCTTGTTGAAAAATCCTTTATCTTTTTGTTAGGATATTCATTTTTTTGAATGAAAATTTATGCATTTTTCAAAAATTCGTTGTTTTTTTTAGTAGAAAATTAACCTCCTCATTTGAAAATTCATCTCTCTGATTGAAAATTTATGAAATTTGTTAAAAATTCGTCTTTTTCACTTTTTAGTAAAAAATTAATCTTTTCATTTGAAAATTGAAATATTTGGTTAAAAATAGATGTATTTTGTTAAAAACTCGTATTTTCAGCTAGAAAATTAATCTTCTTGGTAGCAAATTCATCCTTTTGGTTGAAAATGGATGCAATTTGTAAAAAATTCGTTTTTTTTTTAGTAGAAAATTAATCTTCTGGGTTAAAAATTAAACTATTTGATTAAAAATGTAAGTATTTTGTTGAAAAATCGTACATTCGGGTTAAAAAATCATCTTTTTCGTTTAAAATTCATCCGATTTGTTAAAAATGCGTTCTTTTATAGAAAATTAATCTTCTTGTTTGAAAAATTAACTTACTGGTTAAAAATGTTTTTTTCTTTTTGAAAAATCATCTTATCTGGTTAAAAAAATATTAATTTTATTAAGAATTCATCTTTATGGGTAGAAAATGTTTTTCGGTTGTTGTTAATAACTTGTATTTTCTGACAAATAATTATTATTCTTGTCAAAAATTCCTTTATTGGGTTAAAAGGTATGTATTTTGTTAAAAACTCGTATTTTCAGCTAGAAAATTCATTTATTTAGTTAAAAAAAATTTTATTTTGTTAAAAAATTCGTCTTTTTTAGTCGATAATTAGTTTTCCAGGTTGAAAATTCATCTTTTTGATGGAAAATTTATGCAGTTATTTGTTTAAAAATTTATGTATTTCGTTGAAAACTAGTCTTTTAGAAAAATAATTTGAAATAATTGATCTTCGAGTGGAAAATTAATGTTTTTTTGAAAATTGATTTATTTGTTCGAAAGATGAACTACATTCTTCAAAACAATTTTTTTTTTGTTTTTTGTTTGAGATTCATCCTGTTATTTGAAAATTCGTATCATGGTTAGAAACTAAGCTATTTTTTCAAAATGATTGTTTTTTTTCTCTAAAAATTGTATTCTTGGTAGAGAAAGTATCTTTTTTAGTCGAAAATTAATCTTCTTGGTTAAAAATTCATCTTTTTCGTCGAAAATTTATGCAATTTGTAAAAAATTCATCTTTTTGATTATGAAATTAATCTTCTCAGTAGCAAATTTATCGCTATGGTTCAAAATTTATGAAATTTATTAAAAATTGGTCTTTTTCATTTTTTAGTAGAAAAATATTCTTTTTAGCAATAAGTTAAACTATTTGGTTAAAAATCCTTTTCCTTGAAATTTTATGCAATTTGTTAAAAATTCGTTGTTTTTTTTAGTAGAAAATTAATCTTCTTGGTTGAAAATTAATTTTTTTGAATGAAAAATTAACTTTCTGGTTAAAAATTTTTTTTGTTCGTTGTTGAAAACTTGTACTTTCTGTTATAAAATTATTATTATTTTTGTTGAAAATTTCTTTATTTGGTTAAAATGTATGTATTTTGTTGAAAACTCGTATTTTTGGCTGGAAAATTAATCTTCTTGTCAGAAAATTTATCGTGTTGGTTAACAATTTATGAAATTTGTTAACAATTCCACTTTTTTATTTTTTAGTAGAAAATTAAACTATTTGGTTAAAAATTGTATTTATTTTTTTGAAAACTCATATTTTCAGCTAGAAAATCCATCTTTTTGGTTGAAAATTTATGCAATTTGTTAAAAATTCTTTTTTTTAGTAGAAAATTAATCTTCTTGGTTGAAAATTAATTTTTTTGATTGAAAAATTAACTTTCTGGTTAAAAATATTTTTTGGTTGTTGTTGGAAGCTTGTTTTTTTTTCTATTATAAAATTATTATTCTTGTTGAAAATTCCTTTATTTGGTTAAAATGTATGTATTTTGTTAAAAACTCGTATTTTCGGCTAGAAAATTCATTTATTTAGTTAAAAATTTATGTATTTTATCAAAAATTCTTCTTTTTAGTTGCAAATTAATTTTCTTGGTTGAAAATTCGTCCTTTTTATATTTCAGTAGAAAATCAATCTTTTTAGTTGAAAATTTATACAATTTGTTAAAAATGCGTTTTCTTATTAGAAAATTAATCTTCTTGATTAAAAATTCATCTTTTTCGTCAAACATTTATGCAGTTTGTTAAAAATTCATCTTTTTGATTATGAAATTAATCTTCTCAGTAGAAAATTTATCGCTATGTTTCAAAATTTATGAAATTTATTAAAAATTGGTCTTTTTCATTTTTTAGTAGAAAAATATTCTTTTTAGTAGAAAGTTAAACTATTTGGTTAAAAATCCTTTTTTTTTAGTAGAAAATTAATCTTCTTGGTTGAAAATTAATTTTTTTGGTTGAAAATATAACTTTATGGTTAAAAATGTTTTTTGTTTGTTTTTGGAAGCTTGTTTTTTTCTAGTATAAAATTATTATTCTTGTTGAAAATTCCTTTATTTGGTTAAAATGTATGTATTTTGTTAAAAACTCGTATTTTCGGCTAGAAAATTCATTTATTTAGTTAAACATTTATGTATTTTATCAAAAATTCGTCTTTCTAGTAGAAAATTAATCTTGTTGGTTGAAAATTCGTCCGTTTTATATTTCAGTAGAAAATAAATTTTTTTAGTTAAAAATTTATACAATTTGTTAAAAATGCGTTTTTTTTATTATAAAATTAATCTTCTTGGTTAAAAATTCATCTTTTTTGTTGAAAATTTATGAAATTTGTTAAAAATTCGTAGAAAATCAATCTTTTTAATTAAAAATTAAACTATTTGGCTAAAAATGTAAATATGTTGTTGAAAAATCGTATTTTCCAGTGAAAAATTTCATCTTTTTGATTTGAAATATACGCGATTTGATCAAAATTCGTTTTTTTTTTTGTAAAAAATTAATCTTCTTGTTTGAAAAATTAACTAAAATAAATCAAAAATTTCTAAAAGCTAAAATTAAAACTAATTAAGTAAAGATTTCAAGTAAATTGAAAACAAAACTTTTGAATAGAATTCAATTTTCATCTTAATTTTATATTCAAAAGTCCCAATATCTAAAAAAACAATAAAATGGATACAAAATAGATCATCGCTTATACTTTCTTACACAAAAAAGTTACTTACTTTTCCTAAAGAATTATATCTCGAAAAATAACGTCGAGTTATTATTTATTATTTATTCTCCAAAATAGAAGTTCTCTATCACTTCCTGCGCAAACGTAGGGCAATCTTTGATGCCAACTTAATCCTCCAAAAAGTTTTATTTTTCCGCAGAGAATTACTTGTTTTGTGCTCAAATTCGTAATTTTCAGGAGAGTATCTGGTCGGCCGATACTGGCAACAAGATTTTCACTTGCGAAAGAAAATTTTACGGTTAGTCCTCCTTCCACGTGGAGAGTTCGACTTTCTACTGGTCGGCTGTAAACAAAAATTCGCTTTTTTCCCGATCAATTGCTCATTTTCCCTGGAAAATTTAAAAGATTTGAATTTGAAAAAAGATTTCTAAAAATTTCAAGGGATTTCTAAACAAACATTTTAATTTTTAATTAGAACATGGATTTTTTATATTCCCTTTTTCTAAATAATGATTATAATTCTTTTCCAAAATTATCGAATTATGTCAAGAAATTCCTGTTTTAAGTCAGAATTATATTTATTTATGATATTTTCTATTACGATTCAGAAATATAGTTACAATATTTTCACAACATTTTGTAGATCCAAATTTTCCATTCTGTGAAATTTTTATTAGGAAAAAAAAAGAATTTTTATATTCGAATAAATTTTTATTTGAGAAAAGGAGTTTTCAAAATCTGATGATTCCTATCTTGGGACAAAGTTTTTTTTCTGTAAATTACATTTTCATAAATCAGAAGGAAAATTATTTTCCAAATTATTTGAATTTATCATTATTTGGAATATATTGCAATAATTGAATAAATAATCTATTGATTTCAATAAAATTTGTGTTAATTTAGAGAAACTTAAAAAATTACTGAATAACTTTAAAAAATCCGAAGAAATTAAAAGAATTCATGAATAAAGTAATAAGAATTTAAGGTGAATTAAAATTATCTTAAAGGTATTGCAATCAACTTAGAAAATACATTGATTTTAGCCAAATTTGAGTAAATTAAGAATAATTTAAGAGAATTCTGAAAAATGAAAATAAATTCAGAATAAATTAATAAGAATTCAATATAATTTTCAAATTAATTGAAAAAATTAAATAGATATTCAACTGATTTCAGTAAAATTCGAGCGAATTTAGAGTAATTTAAGAGAATTCTGAAGAATTAAAAAAAATTCACGAATAATCAATAAGAATCCAGAGTCAATTCCAAATGATTGCAAATTTATTACAATTAAACAAAAAATTAAAGATATTCCAATTATTTCAATAAAATTGGAACGAAATTAAAATAATTTAAGTGAATTCCGAAGAATTAAACAGAATTCAGGATAAATTAATAAGAATTCAAGGTGAATTCTAAATGATTTGAAATAAATTGCAATAATTAAATAAATAATCTAATGACTTCAATAAAATTTGAGTGAATTTAGAATAACTTTAAAAATTCCGAAAAATTTAAAAGAATTCATGAATAAAGTCAAATTTGAGCGAATTTAGAATGATTTGACAGAATTCTGAAGAATTTAAAAGAATTCAGGATAAATTAATAAGAATTCAAGATATTTTTTAAATTAATTGAAAAAAATTAAATAGATATTCGACTGACTTCAGTAAAATTCGAGTGCATTTTGAATAACTTAAAAAATTCTGAAGAATTTAAAAGAATTCAGTATAAAGTAAAAAGAATTCAACGTGAATTCAAATTATCTGAAACGTATTGCAATAAATTGTTAAAAACCAAAAATATTCTATTGATATCAGTAGAATTGGAGCGAATTTAAAAGAACTCAAGGGAATTCAAAGGAATTCAAGAGAACTCTGGAACTAATGCATTCGAATTCAGAGTATATTGAAAAAATTGGTTTCAAATCCAAAATATCCCACTGATTTCAATTAAATTGTAGCGAGTAAAATTGAATAGAGTTAAGATAAATTAAAAGGAATTCAGACCGAATTTAAAACAATTCAAGGAAAGTAAAAAAAAATTAAAAAGATACAATAAAATTTCATTGAATTCGGATAAATGCGAATAAATAAGAATCTGATAACATATACAAAAACTCAAGATGAATTTAAAAATTGAAAATCTTAAAAATATCCATTGAATTGAAAAGATTTCAAGATAATTGAAAAGCATTAAATGCAATTCAATAGAATTCAAGAAAATTCAAAACTAGATTTAAAGCTCAATTCAAATAGTGGGTTTTATTGAAAGAAAAATGACATGTTTTTATTTTTTTTTAAATTAAATCAATAATAATTTTGGGGATAAAATGCGTAAAAGTAATTTTTTCAAATGAAAAAAATGATAAAAAATTTTTTTTTTTAAATTTTAAATTCTTGAAAAAAGTTCAAAGATTCCGAAGAATTTAAAAGAATTCAGTATAAAGTAAAAAGAATTCAAAGTGAATTAAAAGTATCTGAAACGTATTGCAATAAATTTAAAAAAATCCAATATATTCCATTAATATCAGTACAATTGCAGTGAATTTAAAAGAACTTAAAAGAACTCAAGGGATTGCAAATGAATTCAAGAGATCTCTGGAAATAATTCATTAGAATTCAGGGTATATTGAAAAAATTGGTTTCAAATCCAAAATATCCCACTGATTTCAATTAAATTGTAGCGAGTAAAATTGGATAGAGTTAAGATAAATTAAAAGGAATTCAGACCGAATTTAAAAGAATTCAAGGAAAGTAAAAAACAATAAAAGAAACGTATACATATACAAAAACTCAAGATGAATTTAAAAATTGAAAATCTTAAAAATATCCATTGAATTGAAAAGATTTCAAGATAATTGAAAAGCATTAAATGCAATTCAATAGAATTAAAGAAAATTCAAAACTAGATTTAAAGCTCAATTCAAATAGTGGGTTTTATTGAAAGAAAAATGACATGTTTTTATTTTTTTTAATTAAATAAATAATAATTTGGAGGATAAAATGCGTAAAAGTAATTTTTTCAAATGAAAAAAATGATAAAATTTTTTTTTTTAAATTAAAATTCTTGAAAAAAGTTCA
>NC_046661.1:146100270-146107544 GCF_010883055.1 Belonocnema kinseyi | reverse complement strand
TAAATAATAATTTGGAGGATAAAATGCGTAAAAGTAATTTTTTCAAATGAAAAAAATGATAAAATTTTTTTTTTTAAATTAAAATTCTTGAAAAAAGTTCAAAAATTCCGAAGAATTTAAAAGAATTCAGTATAAAGTAAAAATAATTCAAAGTGAATTCAATTTATCTGAAACGTATTGCAATAAATTTTAAAAAATCCAATATATTCCATTAATATCAGTACAATTGCAGTGAATTTAAAAGAACTTAAAAGAACTCAAGGGATTGCAAAGGAATTCAAGAGAACTCTGGAAATAATTCATTAGAATTCAGGGTATATTGAAAAAATTGGTTTCAAATCCAAAATATCCCACTGATTTCAATTAAATTGTAGCGAGTAAAGTTAAGATAAATTAAAAGGAATTCAGACCGAATTTAAAACAATTCAAGGAAAGTAAAAAAAAATTAAAAAGATACAATAAAATTTCATTGAATTCGGATAAATGCGAATAAATAAGAATCTGATAACATTGAAAAACTCAAGATGAATTTAAAAATTGAAAATCTTAAAAATATCCATTGAATTGAAAAGATTTCAAGATAATTGAAAAGCATTAAATGCAATTCAATAGAATTCAAGAAAATTTAAAACTAGATATAAAGCTCAATTCAAATAGTGGATATTATTGAAAGAAAAATGATGTTTTTATTTTTTTAAATTGAATAAATAATAATTTGGGGGATAAAATGCGTCAAAGTAATTTTTTCTAAAAAAAAAAAAAAATGAAAAACAATTTTAAAAAAAGAGTTGATTGTACCTGGGCCTGGAGACGTCCCAAAGCAAAAGTTCTCCAGCAGCTACGCAGATGACTTTTAAAGGATTTGGACCCCAATCGGCAGCCGATAAAGGAACAGTTCCTGCATCCAAAGACATAATCGCTTGTTGGCTTCGGACATTAAACATTCGTATCAACCCATTTTTCTCAGCAACGAGCAATTTTCCCGATTCCTCGCTATGCCAACAGACACTGACTCCTGGTGAAGTCAGAAAAAATGTAGAAATGCATTTTTGTTCCTCCTCTTTCACTGCCCAAAGTTTGCAGGTGTGGTCGTCAGAAACGGAAGCCAAAAGTTCGCCTTCCGGCTCATAAGAAATCGAATTCACGTAATCTTTGTGTCCATCTAAAATCTTGAAAAGGAAATATAAGCTTTTAAAATTTAGAATCAATTCTAAAAAAAAAGAGGGTAACGATTCGGCGGACGATTTCAAATTCCGGGACATTTTCTGGTCAAGATTTTCCATTTTCCCGGTCAACTGAAAGTAAAATATTCAGATTTTCCGCTAAACGCAAAGATTTAATTGATGAAACTCATTTTAAAAAATCCTTTAACACAACAGTGCAAAACTTTGCAAAGTAAATTAATTTTGAAGAAAATACTTCAATTTTACACTTTATATTTTGAACTTTTTTTAACAAAAATGGAACCGTTAAACTTACAGTTCAAAAAATTAATTTAAAAAAACGGATTTTCAACATAAAAGTTCAATTTTCAACCAAAGTGATGAATTTTCAACCAAAAAGATGTATTTTTAAACAATTAGATTAATTTTCAAACAAAAAGATTCATTTTTTTTAAAATGCATATTTTCAACAAAACACATGAATTTAAACGAAATAGTTGAATTTTTAATCGAATCAGACAATTTTTTATACCAAATAGTTAAAATTTGAACTTAAAAAATAATAATTTTTATCCGAAAATGTTATAGTGACGTTTTTAGTTAAAATTTAAAAAAAATGGAATTTTATTTTCAGTTTAAAAAGTAATTTGTAAACAGAAACAAACAGTTTTCAACCAAATAGTTTGATTTCCAACCAAACATGGAACATAGAAAAATATATAAACAGTTCAATTTTTAACAAAAATGTTAATTTCCAATAAAATTGTGGAATTTTAATGCCAAAAATAAAATAATTTTTTGTTTAAAGTTGAATTTTCAACCTGAAAAATATGATTTTTAATCCAAAAAGGCGATTTTTCAACTAAATTAATTAATTTTTTCAATTTTCTTGGTCAACTAAAATTAACATATTTATATTTGTCACAAAACGCAAACATTAATTTTAAATAATGAATTTTTAAATAAAATTATGAATATTTAACGGAAATAGTTGAATTTTCAAAAAAATTGTTAAATTTACACCAAAAAAATTGATTTTTTCCCCAAAAATATATATCTGCCTTACAAAAAAAAAATTGGAAAAGAGTTAAATTTCTCACCCAAAACGATTTTTTAGTCGATAAAAAAAAACTTAATCGAAAATGTTGAATTTCCACTCCAAAAAGACAAATTTACTACAAAACAGTTGCATTTTTCACATGA
This sequence comes from Belonocnema kinseyi, assembly GCF_010883055.1. Classification (NCBI taxonomy): domain Eukaryota; kingdom Metazoa; phylum Arthropoda; class Insecta; order Hymenoptera; family Cynipidae; genus Belonocnema; species Belonocnema kinseyi. Next base: position 146,105,178 of record NC_046661.1, on the reverse strand, counting down.
AAGTATGAACTTTTACCATTAAAGTTAATTTCCAATAAAATTATGGAATTCTAATGCCAAAAATAAAATAATTTTTGGTTTAAACTTGAATTTTCAACCTAAAAAATATGATTTTTCAATCCGAAAAGACGATTTTTCAAAATAATTAACTTTCGAGCGGTGATTTTATGGTTTTTCTCGGTCACTTTTTTCAATTTTCCTGGTCAACTAAAATTAACATATTGATATTTTTCACAAAACGCGAACATTAATTTTAAATAATGAATTTTTATATAAAATTATTAATATTTAACTGAAAAATATGAATTTTTAACGAAAAAGATGTATTTTTAAACATTAAGATTAATTTTCAAACCAGAAAATTAATTTTCTATAAAAAAATACAAATTAAAAAAAAATACATGAATTTTAAACAAATAGTTGAATTTGCAATTAAAGGAGACAAATTTTCAACCAAATAGTTGAACTTTGAACAAGAAAAAAAATAGATTTTCAAAAGAAAATGGAAGTTTCATTTTTAGTAAAAAAGAAAATTAATTTTTATTTTAACTGATAAAAGATTAACTGCAAATATTTTAATTTTAAACCAAAAAATAGGTTTTCAACTAAAACAAGACCAAAAATTAAATAATTAACATTTCATTAAAAAAATGAATTTAATTTAAAAAAAAAAGAAATTTCAACTAAAATTATGGAATATTTAACTGGAATAGTATTTTTTAGTTTAAGAAAAAAATGGTTTTCAACCAAAAAAGAAACAAATTTGGAATAAAATGGCTCCTTTTTTAACCAAAGAAATTAATTTTTAATTAAAATGATGAATCTTCAATAAAGAAATTAATTTTCAACAAAAGAGTTTATTTTTCAACCAAGTAAATCTATTTCTAACCTGAAATTTAAATTTAAATTGTTAAATTTTGAACTAGAGAGTATCTATTTTCCAACTACGGTGGAAGGATTAAATTTTTAGTTGAAAAAATTAACTTTCAACCAAACTGACGAATATTTTCAACTAATATGATTAAGTTTAAACTGGAATAATTGAATCACTAACCGAAAAAAAAGAATGTTTAAACAATGAGATCAAATTAAAAAAAAATCATTTCCTACAAAAAAAAGTGGATTTTCTAACTAAAAGTAGTTTCTTTTTTTAACAAAATAAGTGAATTTTCAATTAAAAAGGACCAACTTACATCCAAATTGTTAAATTTTGAACTATAAAGGACCAATTTTTCAACTGAAGTGGAAAAATTAAATTTTTAGTTTAAAAAATTAACTTTGACCAAACTGACGAATATTTTCAACTAAAATCATGAATCTTAAACTGGAATAATTGAATTTTTTGCCTACCAAACAGATGAGTTTTCAACCAATAAGATTAACTTTCAACAACAAAAAAGACGAATTTTCCACAAATTACATAAATTTCCAACAAAAAAATAGTTTAATTTTTAAATAAAAAATATTAATGTTCAACTAAATAATTGAATTTTCATTCAAAAATGATCAAATTTCAACCAAAAATATACATTTTTAGAAAGATACGACTTTTCAATTAAAATTACAAATCTTAGAACAACAAAATTAATATGTAAGAAGAGTTTAGCTTTAAAAAGCAAGTAGTGGAATTTTCAAGAAAAAAGTCAAACTCCCTACGAAAAATGTAAAAAAAAAATATTATAACTCAGAAATATTTCCTCTTCGAAATACTATTTATACTCTAAAAACTACTTGAAGTACACTATTTTTCTAAAATTTGGAAAAAGGAACCGTTAAATTAAAATTATGGAAACTTAAAGATTGCTAGAATGTTAACTTTTTTTAAGCTAAATTTTTAACCCAAAAATATGGATTTTCAGCCTAAAAGACGAGTTTTCAAGCAAATAAATTAATACCTCAACTAAAAAAGATAAATTTCAAGAAAAAATGAAAAAGTTACATTTTCCGTTGAACGAAAGATTTTTCAGTCAATAAAAAATAAACAAAAATCTGAAAAGATAAATTTTCAATAAAAGCAGTTGAATTTTCCACTCAAAAATAATAACTTTCAACAAAAAAAAGTTAATTTCCAATAAAATTGTGGAATTTTAATGTCAAAACAATAATAATTTTTTGTTTAAAGTTGACTTTTCAAACAAAAAGGGAAATTACTATCTTAGTTTAAAAAAATTAATTTTCATCAAAGAAAAAAGTTTATTTGCAACCAAAAAGTGGAATTATCTACAAAACAGTTGAATTATCAACCAAAAATTGTGAATTTTTAGCAAAAAGTTCATTTTCGGCCAAAAAAAGACAAATTTAAAATAAAATACATGAATTTTCAACAAAAAGATGGAGATTAGTTAATAAGATTTTCAAACCAAAGACATGAATTATAAAAAAAGTTTAATTTTCAACCCAAAAAGACGAGTTTTCTACAAAATAAATAAATTTTCAACTAAACAAAATTTAAGAAAAAAGGGAAGTTACAACAAAATACATGAATGCGAATCAAAAGTTTTTTTAAAATAAAAATGATAGATTTTTAAGCAAATAAAATAAATTTTTAAGCAAGAAAAATAATTTACAACCAAAAAAAAAGATAAATTTTCAACAAAAGAGTTGCATTTTTAACCGAAAAAGACGAGTTTTGAACAAAATAAATAAATGTTCAACTAAACAAAATTTAAGAAAAAAAGGAAGTTACATTCCTAGTTTAAAAAATTAATTTTCATAAAAAAATTAATTTGCAATAAATATGTTGAATTTTCTACAAAGAAGTTGAAATTTCGATTAAAAAAACTATGATTTTTCCGCAAAAAGTTAATTTTGAACCAAAATAGAGAAACAAATTTTCAATAAAATACATGAATGTGAATCCAAATGTTTGTTTTTAAACTAAAATTGATAGCTTTTCAAACAAAATAAACAAATTTTCAACCAAGAGAAGTAATTTACTATAAAAAAAAAAGATAAATTCTTCAAAAGAAGTACATTTGCAACCAAAAAATGTCTTATTTTTCATAAAAAGAGTTGAATTTTCAAACTAAAAATAGGAATGTTTAACAAAACAGTTTGATTTTTTAACCAAAAATCATGACTGTTCAACAAAACAGTTGAATTTCTCACCAAGAAAGATCTTTTGAATTTTAATATACATTTTTTTTTTACAAAAAAGTTGAATTTTCAACCCAAAAAGACGAGTTTTTGACAAAATAAATAAATTTTCAACTAAAAAAAAAAAATTAAGAAAAAAAGGGAAGTTACCCATTCTCTGTTTAAAAAATTAATTGCCATCAAAGAAAAAAAATGATTTGCAATAAAAAAGTCGAATTTTCTACAAAAAAGTTGAATTTTCAACCGAAAATGATGAATTTTCAGCAAAAAGTTAATTTTCGAACAAAAAAGACAAATTTTCAATAAAATACATGAATTTTCAACAAAATGAGAGAAATTTTCAACAAAATGAGAGATATCTTCAACAAAATGTATAAATATAAATCCAAATGTTAATTTTTTTACTAAAAATAATAGATTTTCAAACAGATAAAATAAATTTTCAAAAAAAAAATTTACTATAAAAAAAGATAAATTCTCAACAAAAGAGTTGCATTTTTAAACCAAAGATTTGAATTTTGAAAAAATTTAATTTGCAATCAAAAAACGTCTATTTTTTACAAAAAAAAATGCATTTTCAACCCGAAAAGACGAGTTTTTATCAGAATAAATAAATTTTCAACTAAAAAAAAAAATAGGAAAAAAGGGAAGTTACATTTCCAGTTTAAAAAATTAATTTTCATTAAAGAAAAAAAAATATTTGCAACAAAAGAGTCGAATTTTCTACAAAAAATGATAAATTTTCAGTAAAAAGTTAATTTTCGGCCAAAAAGACGAGTTTTTGACAAAATAAATCAATTTTCAACTAAAAAAAAAATTAGGAAAAAAAGGGAAGTTCCACATTCTCTGTTTAAAAAATTAATTGCCATCAAAGAAAAAAAATTATTTGCAATAAAAGAGTCGAATTTTCTACAAAAAAGTTGAATTTTCAACCGAAAATGATGAATTTTCAGCAAAAAGTTAATTTTCGAACAAAAAAGACAATTTTTCAATAAAATACATGAACTTTCAACAAAATGAAAGAAATTTTCAACAAAATGAGAGATATCTTCAACAAAATGTATAAATATAAATCCAAATGTTAATTTTTTTACTAAAAATAATAGATTTTCAAACAGATAAAATAAATTTTCAAAAAAAAATTTACTACAAAAAAAGATAAATTCTCAACAAAAGAGTTGAATTTTTAAACCAAAGATTTGAATTTTGAAAAAATTTAATTTGCAACCAAAAAACGTCTATTTTTTACAAAAAAAAATGCATTTTCAACCCGAAAAGACGAGTTTTTAACAGAATAAATAAATTTTCAACTAAAAAAAAATTAGGAAAAAAGATAAGTTACATTTCCAGTTTAAAACATTAATTTTCATTAAAGAAAAAAAAATTATTTGCAACAAAAGAGTCGAATTTTCAACCAAAAATTATAAATTTTCAGTAAAAAGTTAATTTTCGGCCAAAAAGACGAGCTTTTGACAAAATGAATAAATTTTCAACTAAAAAAAAATTTAGAAAAAAAGGGAAGTTATACATTCTCTGATTAAAAAATTAATTATCATCAAAGAAAAAAAATTATTTGTAATAAAAGAGTCGAATTTTCTACAAAAAAGTTGAATTTTCAACAAAAAATTATGAATTTTCAGCAAAAAGTTAATTTTCGGGCAAAAAAAAAACAAATTTTCAATAAAATACATGAATTTTCAACAAAATGTTTTAATATAAATCCAAATGTTTGTTTTTTTAACTAAAAAACGATAGATTTTCAAACAAATAAAATAAATTTTCAAAAAAACAAAAATTTACTATCAAAAAAAG
>NC_046661.1:146098990-146100170 GCF_010883055.1 Belonocnema kinseyi | reverse complement strand
TTTTCAAACAAATAAAATAAATTTTCAAAAAAACAAAAATTTACTATCAAAAAAAGATAAATTCTCAACAAAAGAGTTGCATTTTTAAGCCAAAGATTTGAACTTCGAAAAAAGTTAATTTGCAACCAAAAAACGTCTATTTTTTACACGAAAAAAATGTATTTTCAACCCGAAAAGACGAGTTTTTAACAGAATAAATAAATTTTCAACTAAAAAAAATTTGGGAAAAAGGGAAGTTACATTTTCAGTTTAAAACATTAATTTTCATTAAGGAAAAAAAAATTATTTGCTACAAAAGAGTCGAATTTTCTACAAAAAAGTTGAATTTTCAACCAAAAATGATGAATTTTCAGTAAAAAGTTAATTTTCGGCCAAAAAGACAAATTTTCAATAAAATACATGAATTCTCAACAAAATGGGAGATATTTTCAACAAAATACATGAATATGAATCTAAATGTTTGTTTTTTAAAGAAAAATTATAGACTTTCAAACAAATAATATAAATTTTCATAAAAACAATATTTCCTATCAAAAAAAGATAAATTCTCGCCAAAATAGTTGAATTTTAAAAATGGAGATGTGAATTTTCAAAAAAAAAGTTCATTTGCTACCAAAAAATGTCTATTTTTTATAAAAACAGTTAAATTTCCAACCCAAGAAACGGAATGTTTAACAAAACAGTTGAATTTCTCATCAAGAAAGATCTGTTGAATTTTAATAAAAACAAATTTTTTTACAAAAACGATGAATTTTCGACAAAATTCTCAGTTTAAAAAATTAATTATCATCAAAGAAAAAAATTATTTGTAATAAAAGAGTCGAATTTTCTACAAAAAACTTGAATTTTCAACCAAAAATTATGGATTTTCAGCAAAAAGTTAATTTTCGGGCAAAAAAAAACAAATTTTCAATAAAATACATGAATTTTCAACATAATGTATTAATATAAATCCAAATGTTTGTTTTTTTAACTAAAAAACGATAGATTTTCAAACAAATAAAATAAATTTTCAAAAAAACAAAAATTTACTATAAAAAAAGATAAATTCTCAACAAAAGAGTTGCATTTTTAAACCAGATTTGAATTTTGAAAAAATTTAATTTGCAACCAAAAAACGTCTATTTTTTACAAAAAAAAATGCATTTTCAACCCGAAAAGACGAGTTTTTAACAGAATA
>NC_046661.1:146082823-146098890 GCF_010883055.1 Belonocnema kinseyi | reverse complement strand
GTTTGTTTTTTTAACTAAAAAACGATAGATTTTCAAACAAATAAAATAAATTTTCAAAAAAACAAAAATTTACTATCAAAAAAAGATAAATTCTCAACAAAACAGTTGCATTTTTAAGCCAAAGATTTGAATTTCGAAAAAAGTTAATTTGCAAACAAAAAACGTTTATTTTTTACACAAAAAAAATGTATTTTCAACCCGAAAAGACGAGTTTTTAACAGAATAAATAAATTTTCAACTAAAAAAATTTGGGAAAAAGGGAAGTTACATTTTCAGTTTAAAACATTAATTTTCATTAAAGAAAAAAAAAATTATTTGCTACAAAAGAGTCGAATTTTCTACGAAAAATTTGAATTTTCAACCAAAAATTATAAATTTTCAGTAAAAAGTTAATTTTCGGCCAAAAAGACGAGCTTTTGACAAAATGAATAAATTTTCAACTAAAAAAAAATTTAGAAAAAAAAGGGAAGTTATACATTCTCTGATTAAAAAATTAATTATCATCAAAGAAAAAAAAATTATTTGTAATAAAAGAGTCGAATTTTCTACAAAAAAGTTGAATTTTCAACAAAAAATTATGAATTTTCAGCAAAAAGTTAATTTTCGGGCAAAAAAAAACAAATTTTCAATAAAATACATGAATTTTCAACAAATTGTATTAATATAAATCCAAATGTTTGTTTTTTTAACTAAAAAACGATAGATTTTCAAAGAAATAAAATAAATTTTCAAAAAAACAAAAATTTACTATCAAAAAAAGATAAATTCTCAACAAAAGAGTTGCATTTTTAAGCCAAAGATTTGAATTTCGAAAAAAGTTAATTTGCAACCAAAAAACGTCTATTTTTTACACAAAAAAATGTATTTTCAACCCGAAAAGACGAGTTTTTAACAGAATAAATAAATTTTCAACTAAAAAAAAATGAGGAAAAAAGGAAAGTTATATTTTCAGTTTAAAACATTAATTTTCATTAAAGGAAAAAAATTATTTGTTACAAAAGGGTCGAATTTTCTACAAAAAAGTTTAATTTTCAACCAAAAATTATGAATTTTCAGTAATAACTTTTTACTGAAAATTCATAATTTTTGGTTGAAAATTCAATTCAATTCAAAAATGGAGATGTGAATTTTCAAAAAAAAAGTTCATTTGCTACCAAAAAATGTCTATTTTTGATAAAAACAGTTAAATTTCCAACCCAAGAAACGGAATGTTTAACAAAACAGTTGAATTTCTCACCAAGAAAGATATGTTGAATTTTAATAAAAACAAATTTTTTTACAAAAACGATGAATTTTCGACAAAATAAATAAATTTTCAACAAAAAAAAATTAAGAAAAAAAGGGAAGTTACACATTCTCAGTTTAAAAAATTAATTATCATCAAAGAAAAAAATTATTTGTAATAAAAGAGTCGAATTTTCTACAAAAAACTTGAATTTTCAACCAAAAATTATGAATTTTCAGCAAAAAGTTAATTTTCGAGTAAAAAAGACATATTTTCAATAAAATACATGAACTTTCGACAAAATGATAGATTTGCACACAAATAAAATAAATTTTCAGAAAAACAAAAATTTACTATAAAAAAAAAAAAAAAATTCTCAACAAAAGATTTGAATTTTTAAACCAAAAATATGAATTTTGAAAAAAAAGGACATTTCCAACCAAAAAATGTCTTATTTTTTATAAAAATAGTTGAATTTTCAACCCAAAAAAAGAATGTTTAACAAAACAGTTGAATTTCTAACCAAAAATCATGACTGTTAAACAAAATTATTAAATTTTCGACAAAATAATAAATGTTCAGAACAGAAGTGAACGTTTCGATGGTTAAATAATTAAAAAAAAAATACCTCGTAGGTATTAAAATCGCTCAAATTACTAGTGTATCTTCTAATTTTAAAATCTGCACCAGCAATGCAAAACGAAACAACTTTTGGAACAACGCTCAGCGACGTTTCTGGACTCCAGGCAATCGCATGAACTCGAGTTTCGTGGTGGAAAGTTCTCAGAGGAGTGTAGAGAATATCATCGACAATTTCGTCTTCTTCCTGAAAATTGAAGTAAAAAAAATATATAATAATTCAATAGTATCCTCAATTTTTCGTATATAGTTCAATTTAAAATTATAGCTTAATCACAGCTTTTACAAGAGAATAATTTAAAAGTTCATTATTCAAAATTAAATAATTTTCTAATTTAAATATTAAAAATTTGTTTCAATTAAAGGTTTTTAAAGGTTTTGTCTAAGATTTAAAAATTTGTTACTTAAAAGTTTTCAAAACTAAACACAATTACATATTTACAAAAATTTAAAGTTGTAATTTCTAATTGGCTAGGAAAGTTTAATTTTCAGCTCTATTTTATACTTAAAATATTAAAATTCTAGAATTTCCAGTTGTAAGTTTTCGAAATTCAACTGTGAAAATTAATTTTCAATCAATGAGATTAATTCTTGACCAAAGAAAAAAGACAAATTTTGAATCAAATTTCAACTAAAAAAGATAAATTTTGAAACAGAAATGGAACAGTTAGTTATATTTTCAGTTTCAAAAATCGATTTTTAAAATTAACAACAAATAAATTATCAACAAAATTGAATTTTACATTAAAAAAAGAAAGATTTTCAAGCAACAATATACATTTTTAACCGAGAACAAAAATTTACTGCCAAAAACAATAAATTTTTAGCAAAATAAATTAAATTTTAACGAAAAAGTTAAATTATTGACTAAAGAAAATAAATTTGTAAGTAAATAAATTGAAGTTTTAACAAAATAGTCAAATTTTCAAAAACTATAATTCAAAAGTGAATAAGTTAAATTTTCAGTTGAAAAACTTAATTTTTAATTGAAATATAAAGTATTTGTCAACAAAATAGTTCAATTTTCAATTAAATAAATGAATTTCCAAATAAGAAAAATAATTATCTGCTCTAAAAATATGAATTTGTAACAAAACAAATAAATTTTTATCTAAATAGTTGAATTATTGATAAAAATTTAAATTTTCAACCATAAGGATCAAGTTTCAATCAAGGAGATTAATTTTCTACGAAAAAAGATGAATTTTCAAAGAAATAGTTGAATTTTTAATTTAAAAACAAAGAAATTATACTTTAAATAAATAAGTTAACTTTTCAGTTAAAAAAATTAATTTTGAATAAAAAGAAATTCATTTTCAAGAAAAAAGATGAATTTTTAACCAAGAAAAATATTTTACTAGCAAAAACAATACATTTTTAACCAAATAAATGAAATTTCAACCAAATAGTTCAATTATTGACTAAAGAAAATAAATTTTCAAGTTAAAAAATTTAACTTGAAATGAAATAAAAAGTATTTTTAACAAAATAGTTCAATTTTCAACTAAAGAAATGAATTTTTAAACCAGAAAAATATTTTACTACCAAAAGATCAATTTTTAAATAAAAAAATTAATTTTCAATCAAACAGTGATATTTTCGACTAAAAAAAATTATTAATAAAAAATGGAAAGTTAAATTTTCAGTTCAAAAAATTAATTTTTAATTAAAAAGAAGGAATTTTCAATAAAATAATTTAATTTTCAACAACAAAAAATGCATTTTCTAGCACAAAGATTAATTTTTGACCAAGAAAAATAATGATCTACAAAAAAAAAACATTAATTTTTGACAAAACAAGTGAATTTAAAAATGGAAGTTGAATTTTCAGTTACAGAAATTCAAGTTTCAAACTGATAAAATCAATTTTCTAAGAAATATTTTAATTTTTAATAAAGCAGATGAATTTTCAGACACATAGTAGAATTTTCAACTAAAAAAGATCAATTATTAATCAAAACTGGTTAAGTTAAATTTTCAGTTTTTTGTTTTGAACAACAAAACAAAAAATTTTCAACAAAATAGTTCAATTTTCAACCAAAGAAATTCATTTTTAAACAAAAAGATAAATTTTCAACCAAGAAAAATAATTTTTGACTAAAAAATATGAATTTTTAACGAAACAAATTAATTTTCAACCAAACAGTGATATTTTCGACTAAAAAATATCAATTATTAATACAAAAATGGATAAGTTAAATTTTCAGTTCGAAAAATCAGTTTTGAATTAAAAAACAAAGGAATTTTCAATAAAATAATTTAATTTTCTACCAAAGAAATGCATTTTCTAAAAAAAAAGATAAATTTTCAAAAAAGAAAAATAATTATCCACCAAAAAAGATCAATTTCAAACTAAAAATTGGAATATTTATGTTTTTTAGTTTAAAAAACTGATTTCGAACAAGATGCAAATTAATTTTTAACAATTAACTTTAGAAAAAATAGCTGATAAAATAAAAAATAAAATATATAAAAAAGATAAATTATTAACCAAAACTGATTAAGTTAAATTTTCACTTTTTTGTTTTTATTAACAAAACAAAGAATTTTCAGTAAAACAGTTCAATTTTCAACAACAAAAAATGCATTATTTAACTAAAAGATAAATCAATCAAGAAAAATAATTATCTACAAAAAATGAATTTAAATCTAAATATTTAAATTATTAATAAAAAATATGGATTTTCAACAAAAAAATAAAATAGTTCAATTTTCGACCAAAAATATGAATTTTTATCTACGAAGATTAGAAATGAAAATAAATAAATGTTGAACAAAAATTGGAATAGTTATATTTTATATTTTCGGTTAAAAAATAAAATGGATTTAAAACAATAAATTTTTAATTTTTAAATAAATAAATGAATTTCAAAACCAGAATATTAAATTTCTAAACAAAAATACGAATTTTTAACCAAAAAGTGGAAATTTCAACAAAAAAATCATTGAAAAAAGATATAAATTTCTTAATAAAAAGTTGAATTTTTGCCAAAAGAATATTAAATTTCAAAACAAGAAAATGGAATAGTTCAATATTCAACCAAACATTTATTCAGATTTGTTTGAAAAAATCAATTCAAATGTTTTTAAAATAAAGAACAATTACAGATTTGGAAGAATTTAATGTTAACCTTTTTAATTTGAAAAGTTTCAATAATTGTAATGTTAAATAGTTTTATTTTGCAACAAAAGAATATTATTAACTGCAAAAAAGTTCAAATATAAAACTGAATAATTTAATTTAATTAGAATCTTTATAATATAAACAATTTTAAACTGAAAGATTCAAAAGGTTTCGTTTTCAGATTTGTTCATTTTAAAAAATTTTTAAGTATTTTTAATAATAAATTATCACAGATAAGAAAATATACTGTTAAAATTTAAAATTACTGACCAAAATTAAATAAACGCTGAACAATTAAAAATGTTTTATTTGATAATTTTTTGTATTATTTTATTTTACTTTAAATGCTCTGTCTGGAATATTAAAGTAAACAAAGAATTAAACTTCGCGTGAAAGGTATTGAAACTGAAAAATAAATAAAAAAATTTAATAATGAATAAATTAAGTTTGCAAAATCCATGATTAAAAAATTGTATAGTTTGTAAAAAAGGATAAATTACGAATTTAATATTAAAAATAAAAAAAAATGGTTATAATTAACTATTTTTTTTTCGATACTCTACCTGGAATTTTACCGTGCCGACAATGATTTCCTGATCTAGGGCGATGCAAATTAAATGTTGAGACCATTCGTAAGGTGAAAGCTCAACGCGGTAAATTTGCTTCGAAAAAGTCAATTTGAATGCACAAGGTGTCACTAAAGCCTCGTCCATTTTTTAACTTAAATTTCTCTGAAATCCATTTTAATTTATTAAAACTTTGTACAAAAATAACTTATGAAAATAAATCATAGTTATATTTAAATTACAAGAAACAAACACTTTTTATACAAAATAAAACTCCCCTTTATTTTGTTCTCACATTTTCACCCGAGAGCCTAAAATGTTTCGAATTTCGGCCAAATTTTCAACCAGAGAAAAATATTTAATCAAGTCGATTAATTTTGGTACCAAAAAAGACAAATTCTACACAAATTACATAAACTTTTAACCAAATTATGGAATTTCTAATCTAAAAATATGACTCGGTAACCAAAAAGATTAATTTTTAATCCAAAATATAATATAAATATAAATATTAATTAAAAAAAAAAAGAGTTCACTTCCTATCAAGTAGTTAATTTTTCAAATAAATAGTTTAATTCTTAACCAAACAATGGAATTCTCTACCAAAGCATGAATTTTTCAAACAGAAAATACGTATTTTCTACACACAAACAAAATTTTAAACCAAAAATAAGAAATTTCAACAAAAAAGTTATTATTCAACTACATAGTTTAATTTTATAAGAAATTCTTAAATTTTCAAACCAAAAAGACGAATTTTCTACAAAGCAGTTGAATTTTCAACCTGAATAAATGAATTCTCAACAAAACCAATTAATTCTTGATATTTTAAATCAAAACTACTTTAATTTGAAATAAAAAAAAAGTTTTAAATAAAGCAAAGAAGAAGAATTTTCAACAAAATAGTTGAATCCTCAACAAAATACATAAATTTTAAACCATATAGTTACATTTTCAAACAGAAAAGATAAATTTTCAATCAATAATATAAATTTTGAACCAAAAATGGAATAGGTATATTTTCAGTTTAAAAGAAACTGATTAAATTTTCTACTCTAAAGATGAATTTTTAAATAAAATTATGAATCTTCACCAAAACTCAGCAATCGTTGAATTTTTAACATATAAACCTGCATTTTCAATTAAATAGCCGAATTTTCAGACAAAAAAAAAGATTAAAATTTAATTAAATATTTGAATTATCAAGACAAAGAGCAAAACAAAATTTTATTGGGAACACAGTTTATTTTCATCAGGAAAGTTCATTTTTAACCAAGAAATATTACTTTTCTACTATGAAAGATGAATTTTCAACAAAAGAGTAAAGTTTTTAAGTTAAAAAGTCGAATTTCTTAAAAGACAGTGGGCTTTTAAATCAGAAAAGATGAATTTTTAACAAAAAGTATCATTTTAAATCATAAAAGAAGAATTTTTCAGAAGATTGTTGAATTCGCAAATAAAAATTTTACCAAGTAGTTAATTATGAAAATACGTAGTTTCTGTCTCAAAATTTGATCTCTTCTTAGATACTTAGAAAATTAATTTTTTCGTTGAAGGTTTACTTATTTTGTTCAAAATGTGTGTTTTAGAAGAAAAATATTTTTTTTTATTGAAAATTAATCTCTCAAAGTGGAACTGTTAAATTTAGAACTTTTTTAAAATTGAAATTTAAAAGTTTCTTATTAAAAAATGTTTTATTCAAATGCTCAATAATTTAAGCGTATAAAATTGAAGGTGCTAAAATTTTTCAATATAAAAAAAATATAAATCCACGTTATCATTTTCAATACTCTAAATTAAAAAGTCAATCAATGAACTTTAAAATTCTCAAAATTATATAATTTTAAGGAATTTGAAGCTCGAAACATCACATATTGAAAAATTGACATTTTAAAACTGAACACTTCTTAAATTATAAATTCAATTATTTTCTTTTTAAATAGTTTAAATATCCTTGGAAAACTTCAAAATTTTACTTCAAAATCTTGAGAAATCTAGAAGTTGTTTTAAATTGATTTTCAATTTAAAATTATTTTGACAATTTTTTCAGAATCTCTAAATATCTGCAAAATTAATTGAATTTTTTCTACAATATTCAGAAAATCCTGCAAATTTAAAAAAATTTCTTCACAATTTCGATGTATAAATAACAATTAAATAACAATTCAACAATTTAAAAATAATTTTTCTATTTGAAAAATTATTTTAAGAGAATATTTACAAAGTTTATCAAAGATTTAAACAAAATTTTCAAAAAAGATTCCAGAAGATTTTAAGAAAACTTTCTAAAATTTGCAAGATAATTTTTAATTCTTTTAAAACTCCTAAATATCCCTTAAAATTACTCAAATTTTTTCTACAAATGTTCATTTGTAAATTATACATCAAAATTTTAAAATTTCACTCACAAATTAAGCATTTTTCGAAATTTTAACGATTCCAGGTTTTCTATGTCAAACGATTCAGTTAAACATTCTTTACTTTTAAATATTTGGTTTCAATTTAATCTGAAAATTCTTCCATTTTTAACTGATTTAAAATCTTTTTGTCAAATCGTTTTTGTTCACTTTTTATTGCTTAAAGTACAGATAAGTTCAAAAAATTTATTTATTAAATAAAAATGTTTTTATCCAAAACTTTCAATATCAAAGTATTTTATTTTTTATTTCTTCAAGTGTTAAAGAAAGCATTTACAAATTCTTAATTTAAAAATATAAGCTTAGAAATAAAAATTTTAAAGTAAAAAATGTTGAATTACGCATTGTAAGCTAAATAATATCATAATTGAAAAACATAAAAATTCAACTAATTATTTAAAAACTGTTGAAATCGAATGTGGACAGATTTTTCTTCTACAAATTTGTAAAATTCCCGGTCAAAAAAACCAAAATTCACTGTCATTTCCCAGTTTTTCCCGGTCATTTTTTTTCAAATGTAACTTTTTTAGTTAAAAACCCAACTATTAGCTTAAAAATGCATGTTTTTTGAAAAATCTTATTTTTTTGCCAGAAATTTAATGTTTTTGTTTGAAAAATTAACCTTGTTGTTCGAAAATTCATTTTTTTAGTTGAAAATTCACCACTCTGATTGAATTTTCTTTTTGTTGATCAACAATTTAGTTTTTCAGTTGAAAATTTACCTATTTCATTTCTTGTTGAAAACTGATCTGAACTTTTTTAGTAGAAAATTAATCTTTCTGTTTGAAAATGAATTTTTTTGTTGAAAAATCATCTTTTTGGTTTATAATTCAAATTGTTGGAAGAATATTAATATATATTTTTTGAAAATTCTTTTTTTTTGTAGATGATTACTTTTTTTTTCGAAAATTCACTATTTTGATTTAGGGTTCAACTATTTGTTTGAAAAATCTTATCTTTTTTGGTAGAAAATTAATCTTCTTTGTTAAAAATTCATCTTTTTGGTTGAGGAATCAACTATTTGGTTAAAAAATCTTATCTTTTTTTGGTAGAAAATTAATCTTTTTATTTAAAAGTTAATCTTCTTGTCTGAAAATTAATTTTTTTGATTGAAAATTCCAGTATTCTAGTTAAATATTTATTATCTTAGTTGAAAGGAAAATGCTTTTGTTAAAAATTAATCCTTTTGCTTTAAAACCTTTTTTTCCAGTTAAAAATCTATCTGTATTTATATTTCTTGAACCAAAATTTGTTTTTTTAACTGAAAATGTAACTATTTCATTTTTGGTTGGAAACTTATCTTTTTCAGTTCTAAATTCAACTATTGAGTTAAAAAAAAACTACTTAGTTGAAAGCTAAATTTTTTCATTTTATTATTAAATGTAATTTTTTTTTGTTTGTTGAAAATTCATTTATTCCAGTTCAGGATTTCTCTTTTTTTCTAAGAGAAGAATTTATTTTTTAACCAACTATTTGCGTGAAAATTAAAATTTTTCAGTGGAAATTTGAACTATTTGGTTAAAAATTTATATATTTTGTCAAAAATTCTTTTTTTTTCAGTAGAAAATTCATTTTCTTTTTTAATTCAACTTTTTGTTTTATGATTCAACTATTTCGTTGAAAAATCTTATCTTTTTGTTTGAAACATAATATTTTTTGTTGAAAATTCATCTTTTTGGTCGATCTCTTTTTTTTATAGAAGATTCATTTTTTTTAAATTCATCTTTTTTGTTAAGGATTAAACTTTGGTTGAAAAATCTGATATTTTTTGGTAGAAAATCAATCTTTTTTGATTGAAATTTAATCTTTTTTTTTTGAAAATTCATCGTTTTGGTTAAAAATAAAACCACTTAGTTGAAAGCTAAATTTTTTTATTTGATTATTAATTGTAAAAATTGATATCTTCTACTGGAAAATCGAACTATTTTGTTAAAAAGTTTTTGTTTTAGAAGATTAATTTTTTTTAATTCATCTTTTTGGTTCAGAATTCAACTATTAGGTTGAAAAATTTTATCTAGTTTGGTAGAAAATTAATCTTTTGTTAATATTTTCCATTTTATTATTATTTTTTAATCTTATTTTGTTGAAAATTCATCTTTTTTGCTAGCAAATGATTTTTTTTTGACAAAAAATAATGAAATGTTTTGCAATCTGATGCAATATTTTGCAATCCCATGCAATTTGCAAAATAGTGTACATCGAAGATCCGATTAATTAACGCTAGAGTTGAATTTAAGAATAATACATTTAAAAAAAAGTTAATTTTCAGCCAAAAATAATAAACTTTTATTTAAAAATAGTTGGATGTTCTTAATGGATTTGATTAATTTAGTTCGCATTTAAGTGGAAAACAAGAGAATATAGGAAATACTGTGAAGTCTGCGATAAATAATAAAGGATTTTGATAATTTATAAAATTAAAAATCCTAAATAATGAAATACCTAATAAGCAAAAAAACTGCCAAAAAAAGGCAAAATAAAAATAGCAAAAAGGTCATTTCACCAAAATAAAATATTATTGTATAATTTCCAAAAATCCCTCTTATTCACGAATCCTTTTTACTCCCGCCTACATTATTTTCCCTCCAAAAAACACATTTGTTTACTTGTTTATTTCTCGGGACCGGCATAACCCCATTTCAAAAAATTTGGACTCACCTTTAAAATTCGTAATTTCCACTAACAAAAATTCTTCTCTTCTCTATCTAAACACTTTATATTTCATCCAATTCCTCAAAAGTGTTCGAAAAAATCGCTTAAGTCTCAGATAAAAGTACAAAAACCCAATTTCGGAGAGAAATTAGGGGTTATGTTTGAAGAATTAATTTGTCGATTTTCTACCAGAAGAGGGCGATAGAATCGGCATGCGCGGTTGTTCACCAACTACCAACGTGCCGCATCCCGAGGAAAAATTTGTCGTGGAAAGAAAATCATCGTAAATAAATCGAATTTGCCGTATTTTCTGGAAAAAAAGTCGAGTTGGTTGGGAAACCAACGAGTGGCGGATCGACTTCGAGGTTCATCGGGTTGCCGAAAAACTTCCTCTTCTATTTCCTGATTTATGAACGCGATTCAGGGTGAGTTTTCTGATTTTATAGACTTCTGTCAAGGCATGGTCGGCGTGCACGCCGAAATCACCCAGCAATCTGCTCCCCAGGTTCCCGTCCGTTTCTTTTTCGAACGAGTTTTATAAATTAGGGTTTTTTGGATTTTGATTTTCTATTTAAGGTTTTATTGGTGAAGAATCCTATTTTTTATTTTCGATCAGACTTTTAAAGATCGGAGTTTAACGTCAACAGGTCGACGCTTCGGAGACGACGTCGATGATCGTTGCGTGAAAATCGAAAAAGGGTGTATTTTGGAGATTTTGCGACCTCGAAATATTTGTTTTTATTCCCTTTCAATTCTGGATAAATGCAATTTTCCTTTAAAATTTAGGTCCGCGTGAATTTTTACAAAGTTTTTGGCCTTTTGTTTTGGAGTTTAAGAAAAATGGAAACGATTTTTGGGATTTTTTTTGAAAATTTGAGGTTATAATTCCGTTAACAGATTAAAGTTCTTGTAATTGAAAAAAGAGTTTTTAATTCTAGTTTAAAATCTGAGCTATTTGCGAGATTATTCAAAATTATCCAATATTGCACGACTATTGAATCACTCTTTTTTTTTTTTGCGTAATTTTTTCTATAAAAATTCAAACTTTTTAGGTTACCTAGACAATTCTTTGTAATTTTTGCATTTAAATGTGACTCAAATTAAAAACAGGGCATTTATTGAGAATGTACGGATGCTTGTTGGCCGTTTTAATAAAAAGAGTGACCCTTGGATCGGGAAATGACCGGGAATTTTACAAATTTTTAGAGAGAAAGAAATCTGTCCCAGGTTTGATTTCAACAGTTTAAAAAAAACAGTTTTTTGTTTCTAAATCGTTCTTTTGTAAATTTCTGTGTTTTAACTTAAAATCCAAAAATGAATTATTAGATTTTCAGTAAAAAAAAGAAATTTTTAACGAAATATGTAGATGAATTTCCAACTAAAATTATAAACTGTTAGCAACAAATGGAATAGTAAAGTTTTTTTTTTTATAGAAATCCATTCTCAAGAAATAAAGAGGTAGTTTTTCTACTAAGTTTATGAATTGTAAACTAAAAAAATTAAGTTAAATTGTCAGTTAAAGAAATGTATTTACAAAAAAAAAACTAATTTTTAAAACGAATTAAAAAAAGTTATATTTTCAACCAAAGAAATTAATTTTCGAACAAGAAAATTAATTTTCTACCCAAAAAACATCAACAAAATGTTAAATCCTAAACTGAAATGGACGAATTTTAAACCCAAAAAACATTTACAAATAGTAATAAAATAAAAAATATTAAAAAAAGATAGTAATTTTCAACTAAATAGTTTTATTTTCAATCAAAAGGATTAATTTGTTACAAATAAAAAATAAGATTTCTCAACAAAATACGTGAATTCTCAACCAGATAGTTGGAGCTTATACCAAAAAGATGAAATTTTAACCAAAAAGATAAATTTCTTAAACAAAATGAATTTTTAACTAAAAAAGATAAATTATCAACCAAAAATTGAATAGTGAAATTCTTAGTTAAAAAAGAAAGTTCAACCAAAAAGATGAATTTTTAACCAAATAATTAATTTTCTACTAAAAAAAATATTTTTTTTAATAAACGAATTCTCACCAAACAGTTGAATTTTAAACTAAAAAATGTAAAAATCAAATAGTAGAATTTTCATTTGAAAAAAATCATTTTTGTCAAAAAAACAGAAATTTCAATTAAATAAATGATGAATTTTCAAATAAAATGATGAATTTTAAACTGGAATAGATGATTTATGAACCAAAAAGATTAGTTTTCAAACAAAAAAATTATTTTTAACTAAATAGTTCAGTTTTTAACGAAAAAGGACATTTTGAAACAAATTTGTATTCTTTTCTAAATTTTGGTTTCCACTTAAAGAGATCAGTTTTTAACTAAAAATGAAATAGTTACATTTTCAGAAAAAAATATATATTTCTTAACGAAGAAAATTAACTTTCACCGAAATATGCAGATAAATTTTCAATAAAAATTATGAGCATTCAGGCAAAAATGGAATAGTCATGTTTTCTGTTATAAAAAATTAATTCTTCAAAAAAAGAATGTTTAACAAATTATTATTTTGAACTAAAAAGATGAATTTTCAACTAAAAATAACAATTTTCAACCAAAAAATAACTTTTCTACAAAAAAAAGAAACATTTTCAACTAAATAGTTGAATTTTTAACTAAAAAAGGTCAAATTTCGACAAAAAATTGAATAGTTAAATTTTCAGTTAAAAATGTTTATTTTCAGCAAAATACATTACATTTCCAATTAAAAAGCTGAATTCTCGACAAAAAATTTAATAGTTGATATCCAAAGAAATTCATTTACGAAAAAAATGGATGAAAAAAAAAAGTTATATTTTTGAACCCGGGATGAATTTTCTACCAAAAAAAAAGAATTTTTAACAAAATATATATAAGCTATGCCAAACAGTTGAATTTTCAACAAAAATAATAATTTTTTTACCAAGAACAATAATTTAGTAAAAAAAAAAATATGAATTTTCAACAAAATACGTGAATTTGTAACTAAAAAGTTAAATTTTTAACTAAAAAAAGGTCGATTTTCACCCAAATATTTAATTAAAAAAATTAATTTTCAAACAAAAAAAAGAAGATGAATCCTGAACTAAAATAGATGGATTAAAAAAAATATATTAACAAATAATAATAAAAATGAACAAAAGAGAGTTTAACTTTCAACTAAGATGTTTTATTTTTAACCAAAACAATGCATTTTGATAAAAAATTTAACTGTTTAGTTAAAAATTTATCATTTTTGAATAAGGATTCAATTATTGTATTGAAAATTTATATTTTTTACTTGAAAATTTAACAATTTGGTTAAAAATGAACCTTTTTGTTAAAAATACACATTTTAGATTAAAAAATTCAACTGCTTTGTAGAAAATTCGTCTCTATACATTTTTTACGTAGAGAATTCATTTTTTTTATGAACAAATCAACTATGATGGTAGAAAATTCAACTATTTTTTGGTTGTAAATTTAACTATTTGAAATAATATTAATATATTTTGTTTAAATTTGAAAATGGATCTCTTTTGGTTGAAATATTAATTATTTTGTTAAAAATTATTTTTTTTTAAATTAATTTTTGAAATGAAAGTTTAACTTTTCCGTTTTTGCTTGAAAATTAGTTTTATTGTTGTTAAAAATTAAACGTTTAAAATAAATGTTTTTTATTTAAAAACTAAACTCAAATATATACAATTTTATTAGTTCTTGCTATCTAAAAAGGTTTATTTGAACTTTTTTAAAAAAATCAGATTTTTTTTAGATTACTATTATTTTCAAATATAATCCTAATCTTTGCATAGTTTGCCTATAATTGTCCTCAGAGTAAAAACAAAAAAATAATATGATTATGATTACAGAATAATTTTTTTCACTTTAGTAAAAATGTTCTTGACAATTGTTTTGAGTTCAATAAAACTTATTGATAAAACATTGGCATTGTATTATAATGGCTTGCAATTTAATTTAATTGCCTGATTTAAAAAAAAAAATTGACCTGGAATAAAAAATTAATTTTCGACAAAAAACAAAAAATGATAAATCCTGAACTGGAATAGATGAAATTTAAACTAATAAAACATTAACAAATGATAATAAACTAAAAAAGTCTTAAAAGAGAGATTAATTTTCAACTAAGTAGTATTATTTTCAACAAAAAAGATTAATTTTTTATAAACAAAAAAGATTTTTCAACAAAATACGTGAATTCTCCACCAAATAGATGCAATTTCTACAAAAAAAAAAAACACTTTTAAGCAAGAAGATAAATTTCTGAAAAAAGAATTAATTTTTAACTAAAAAAGATTAATTTTCTACCAAAAATTTAATAGTGAAATTATCAGTTTAAGAAATTCATTTACTAAGAAAAAATGAATTAAAAAATATAGTTATATTTTTGAACCAGAGATGAATTTTCAACAAAATACGGAATTTTTAAACAAATAGTTAAATTTTTAACTAAAAAATATCGATTCACATCCAAAAATTTTGTTAAAAAAATTAATTAAAAAAAAAGTTTAATCCTGAACTGGAATTGATGAATTTTAAACAAAAAAAAAAAGGTTAACAAAAGAGTTTAACTTTCAACTAAGAAGTTTTATTTTCAACCAAAACAAAAACAGCCAAAATTGAAGGATCAATTATTGTAATGAAAATTTATATTTTTTTACTTGAAAATTTAACAATTTGTTTAAAAATGAACTTTTTTGTTCAAAATACATATTTTCGATTAGAAAATTTAACTGCTTTGTAGAAAATTCGTCTCTATAACTTTTTTTCGTAGAAAATTCATCTTTTTTAGTTGCAAAATCAACAATGATTTTAGAAAATTCCACTATTTGGTTAAAAATCAACTTTTCCGTTTAAAATAAATATTTTCGATTTAAAAACTCAACTGCTCTGTAGAAAATTTAACTATTTTGTAGTAAATTAGTTCTTTTGTACGAAAAATAATTTTCTTAACTCCTGTTTGGTAGAAAATTAATCTTCTAGTTTAAAAAGTAATTTGTTTAAAATTAAAGTTTTTTATTAAAAGTTCAACTATGTGGTTGTATATTCATGCCTTTTGTTGAAAATTCGTCTTTTTGTTGAATAATCAATATTTTTGGTGAAAAATTGATTTTTTTAGTCGAAAATTCATGTCTAGTTTGAAATTCGTCTTTTGTGATAGAAAAATAATCTTATTGGTTGAAAATGCATCTCTTTTGGTTGAAAATTCTTTTTTTTTTATCACTTTTTTAACTGAAAGTTTAACTGTTCAATTTTGGTTCGAAAATTAGGTTTTTTGTTGAAAATTCAACAATCGTGATGGCAAATTCTACAATTTTTAAGAAAAAAATAACTTTTTTTGTTAAAAATACATATTTTGATTTTAAAATTCAACTGCTTTGTAGAAAATTTAACTAGTTTGTAATCAATTAGTTTTTTGGTTGGAAAAATAATAATTATTATATGTAA
>NC_046661.1:146064339-146082723 GCF_010883055.1 Belonocnema kinseyi | reverse complement strand
TTTATGTTAAAAATTGTTTTTTTTTTGTCGAAAATTCATGTCTTTTGTTTGAAATTTGTCTTTTCTGATAGAAAATTAATCTTTTTGATTGAAAATGCATCTCTTTTGGTTGAAAATTATTTTTTTTATTACTTTTTCAACTGAAAGTTTAACTGTTAAATTTTTGTTCGAAAATAGATTTGTTGTTGAAAATTCAATTATCGCGGTGGCAAATTCTACTATTTGATAAAATTTTTTTTTGTTTTTTTAAAAATACATGTTTTGTAGAAAATTGAACTATTTTGTAATAAATTAGTTTTTTCTGTTGGAAAAATAATTTTCTTAACTGACAATTTCTCTGTTTCGTTTTTGGTTGAAAATTCAACTATTTGCTAAAGTATTTATATATTTTGTTTAAATTTTCCTGTTTGCTAGAAAATTAATCTTCTAGTTTAAAAAATGTATCTGCTTTGGTTGAGGATTAAACTATTTTGTTTAAAATTAATATTTTTTTCATTGAAAATTCAACTATTTAGTTAAATATTCATGTCTTTTGTTGAAAATTCGTCTTTTTGTTGGAAAATTAATCTTTTTTGTTAAAAATTCATTTTTTTTAAATCAAAAACTCATGTCTTTAATTTCAAATTCGTCTTTTCTGATAAAAATTAATCGCATTGATTGAAAATGCATCTCTTTTGGTTGAAAATTCTTTCTTTTTTTTTTTAATTACTTTTTTATCTGAAAGTTCAAATGTTCCGTTTATGCTTGAAAATGAGGTTTATTGTCGTTGGAAATTTAACTATCAGGGTAGCAAACTGTACGATTTGTAAAAAAATTAACTTTTTTCTTGTTAAAAATATATGTTTTGATTTTAAAATTAAACTGCTTTGTAGAAAATTTAACTAGTTTGTAATAAATTAGTTTTTTTTGTTGGAAAAATAATAATAATTATATGTATAATAATAATAATTTTCTTTTTTGGTAAAAATTCGTCTTTTCTGATAGAAAATTATTCTTATTGATTGAAAATGCATCTCTTTTGGTTGAAATATGAAGTATTTGGTTGAAAATTCTTCTTTTTTTTTATCACTTTTTTAACTGAAAGTTTAACTGTTCAATTTTGGTTCGAAAATTAGGTTTTTTGTTGAAAATTCAACAATCGTGATGGCAAATTCTACAATTTTTAATAAAAAAATAACTTTTTTGTTAAAAATACATGGTTTGATTTTAAAATTCAACTGCTTTGTAGAAAATTGAACTGTTTTGTAATAAATTAATTTTCTTGTTGGAAATACATGTTTTGAATTAAAAATAATTTTGTTGTTGAACATGCAATATGTATTTTTACTTGAAATATTGGGAATTTAGACATAATAGAAAAGGCGTTAGTCGAAAATTTGGAAAATGTAAGAAAATGAGTGTAAAACTAATAAGTATCTCGTAAAAATTTGGTGAAAATGTTGAAATATTTGCAGCGTAAGAATCCGGGATGGAATTCGGTGTGGGTGATGTTGCCCAGACATCAGCGGAGCTCGCTCGTGTTGTCGAGGTGATGATGTCGCCCAACGTCCCTCACCAGCAGCGCCTCGAGGTCTACAGCGCCTGCGAGCGATTTAAAGAATCCTCGCCACTCTGCGTCCAGTGTGGCCTCTACCTCGCCCAAAGATCTTCCGACTGGAGCTCCGTCGTTCGCCACTTTGGCCTCCAGCTGATGGAGCATTGTGTCAAGTACCGCTGGACCCAGATCTCCCAGTCCGAGAAGATCTTCATCAAAGAGAACGCGATGAAACTGCTCCAGGAGGGAACGGAGCCTCTTCTCCAGGAGGAGACACACATCAAGGACGCACTCTCGCGGGTCGTCGTCGAGATGATAAAGCGAGAATGGCCCCAGCAGTGGCCGACACTTCTTGCGGAATTGAGTCAGGCTTGCACCCGAGGCGAGAGTCAAACGGAACTTGTTCTCCTCGTCTTTTTGAGACTCGTCGAAGACGTCGCCCTTCTTCAGACTCTCGAGTCGAATCAGAGACGGAAGGACATTTATCAGGCTCTGACGACCAACATGGCCGAGATTTTTGCCTTTTTTCTCAGATTGATGGAGCAGAATTTTGCCGAGTTCCAGAAGAAGACGGCCTTGGGTAGACATACGGAGGCGGCTGCTCATAGTGGAGTTGTCAGGGTAAGTCTAAGAATTCCTGAGGCTACTTTATTTTATTTATTTTATTTTTTTTTTTACTTATTTTAATACTAAATTTTCACCCAAATCGTTGGTTAGAAAAAATAATTTTCCACGAAAAAACAAAAAATAAATAACAAAATGGTAAATCCTGAACTGGAATAGATGAATTTTCAGGGTAGCGACTTGACCGGGAATTTAATTTAAAAAATTCGAGAATTTACTTGTGGCTACAGAAAAATTCAAGTTTTCATTATTTAAATAATTTTGTTAAATTTTAGGCCTCACAGATTGGTCCCTATGTTCCCTAATGTACCCTATATTCAGTTAAGGTCCCTATAGGTGCCCTATTTGAGTCAGGTACTTTGAAAAAAGAAATAACAAAAATCAGAAAATTTCTGTGAGGAGTAACTGTTAAAAAATATTGAATTCTTTGAAATCTTTCTTGGTACTTATAACGGTTCCCAGAATTTTTAAATAGATTTCAATAATTTAAAGGAATTTTTAACCAGGAATTTTTTTAGTCCGGGAAATGACAGTGAATTTTGTTTTTGACCGGGAATTTTACAAATTTGTCGAAGAAAAATCTGTCCACGTTCGCATTCAACAGTTTTTGAATAATAAGTGGAATTGTTATGTTTTTCTATTATGCTATTATTTAGCTTACAATGTGTAATTCAAAATTTGTTTACTTTAAAAATTTTCGATTTAAAATTTTTATTTCTGAGCTTACATTTTTAATTTAAAGAATTTTTTAATGCTTTCTCAAAGACTTGAACAAATAAAAAATAATAGCCGTTGATGTTGAAAATTTTGGATAAACAACATTTTTATTTAATAAATAAATAGATTTCTTTAATTTAATCTGTACTTTAAGAAATAACAAGTGAACAAAAACGATAATATATTAAAATACGATTAAAATACGATAATATATTATTAATTAAAGGATTTTATTGAATTTATAATATTGTTTTAGTCTAATCCATTCAATTTGAAATTTTTAATTAAAAAAAGACTAATTATTGAATATTTAGCAATATTTGCAGTTTTATTTAAGATAAGTAAATTGAAACCAAATGTTTAAAAGTAAAGATTCTTTAACTGAATTGTTTGACATAGAAACTTGAAGATTCATTTACTTTGTTGTAAATTCCTCTTTTAGTGAAAAAATATTTTTCTTCATTAAAAATATTTAAAATATTTGGTTGAAAATTAAACTTTTTGGTTAAAAAATAATATGCTTGGGTTAAAAATGATTTTTTTGTACATAATGCGTCTTTTGGCTTTATAATTAAATAATTTTGTTGAAAAATCGTGTCTTTTGTTCAAATTTAGTCTTTTTGGTTAAAAATTTTAAACTTAGTTGAAAATTCTATTTTTGGTAATTTTTTTTCATCTGAAAATTGTACTATTAAATTTTAATTTGAAACATTATCGTGTATATGATAAACGTTAAAAATTCAATGATTTGGAAGGAAATTAATGTATTTGGTTGAAATTTCGTCATTTTGGTGGAAAGTTAATCTTTGTTCGTTAAAAAATTAATCTATTTGACAGAAAATTCGTATATTTGGTAAAAAAATGGTCTTTTGGGTAGAAAGTTATTCTTGTTGATTGAAAATGAACTTTTTTTAATGAAAATTCAACTATGTTCTTAAAAATGTGTCTTTTTCTCATGAAAATTAAAATATTATCATCCTTATAGTGTAGAAATTTAATTATTTTGTAGAGAATTTTATTCTTTTTTTTTTTAAACTATTTTGGTGGAAAAATCATCTTTTTAGGTTTATAAATTTAACTATTTTTTTTTAAATTGATCTTGTTTGTTAAAAAATTCAACTATTTGGCAGCAAATTTATATATTTTTAAGGCAGCCGCTGCGCCGGGAATCCGGGAATTTTTTGATACCGGGAAAAACCGGGAAATGACAGTGAATTTTTTTTATCGGGAAATTTACAAATTTGTAGAAGAGAAATCTGGCCACGTTCGCATTCAACAGTTTTTAAATAATTAGTGTAATTGTTATGTTCTTTTATTATGCTATTATTTAGCTTACAATGTGTAATTCAAAATTTTTTTACTTTAAAAATTTTCGATTTAAAATTTTTATTTCTGAGCTTACATTTTTAAATAAAAGAATTTTTAAATGCTTTCTCAAAGACTTCAATAAATAAAAAATAAAAGTCTTTGATGTTGAAAATTTCGGATAAAAAATATTTTTATTTAGTAAATAGATTTTTTTAATTTATCTGTACATAAGTAATAAAAAGTGAACAAAAACGATTTTAAACCAGTTCAAAATTTAAGAATATTCAGATTTTAACGCAAAAAATTAAACGGTTTCAATTTAAAAGGCTTAGTCATTGAATAAATATGAACGTGTGACTGAAAGTTTATCAACTATTTTCAATTTGAAAATAACTTCATAATAATATATTCTTAATAAAAGGATTTTAATAAATTTAAAATATTGTTTCAGTCTAAAACATTCAATTTTTAACCCATTCAATTTGAAATTTTTAATTAAAAAAAAGACTAATTATTGAATATTTATCAATATTTGAATTTTTATTTAAGATGAGTAAATTGAAACCAAATGTTTAAAAGTAAAGAATCTTTAACTGAATTTTTTTGACATAGAAAACCTGGAATCGTTAAAATTTCAAATAGCCTTTAAACTTTGATCGTTACAATTTTAATTATTGTATTTGAAAAATACTTAATTTGTAAGTGAAATTTTTAAATTTTGATGTATAATTTACAAATGAACATTCGTAGAAAAAATTTGAGTAATTTCAAGAGATATTTAGGAGTTTTAAAACGATAAAAAATTATCATGCAAATTTGAGAAAGTTTATTAAAATCTTTTAGAATCTTGTTTGAAAATTTTGTTTAAGTCTTCGAAAAACTTTTTAAATATTCTCTTAAAATAATTTTTCAAAATGAAAAGTAATTTTTAATTTCCCTAGGAATCTTAAGAAAATATTTTTATTCTTTTGAAGCCTTTCACAATTCTTGAAAATTTCACAATTCAATTTTTCAATATTTGATTTTTTTACCTTAAAATTCCTTAAAATTATTAAATTATTGAGCATTTGAATAAAAAAATTTTATTTTCAATAAAAAAAAGAATTACTTTTTAATAAAATTGTTCAGTTTTTAACCAAAAACGTGATTTTTGAACGAAAAAGATTAATTTTCTACCGGAAAAGACAAATTTTTAACAAAAACATGAATTTTCAACGAAGAAATTGAATTTTCAATTAATAAAGAAAAGTTTTCAACTAAATGGTTGAATATTCAAATAAAAAATATTTAATTTTTCACTGAAAAAATGGAATTGTAAAAATTGAAAAAAATTAAAATTAGAAAAACAAAAAAAAACTAATTTTCTACAAAGTAGTTAAATTTTCTAACGAAGGGATGTAGTTTCATCCAAAATTATGAGTCTTCAGCCAAAAACAAGCTTTTTAACAAAATTGTTTAATTTTCAGAAATATCGAGTTTTCAACAAAAAAAAATTAGTTATATTAAAAATTTTTTTAAGATCTTTTTTTACCGAAAACACGAATTTTTAATGAAATAGTTGAATTTTTAATAAATACAATTAATTTTCTAACGAAAAAAAAGAATCTTCAACAAAATAAATGAATTTTCTACGAATAAAAATAAATTTTCAACCAAATAGTTAAACTTTCAACTAAGAAAGGCCATTTTTTCATAAAAATATTTACACTTTAAACTAAAAAGCATACTTATGAAAAATTTGTTGTTGAACAAAAAAATATGACTTCAAATTTATCATTAAATTTCTGACCAAAAACATGAAATTTGAACGAAGAAGTTGAATTGGAAATTAAAGAGGAAAAATTTTCAACCAAATAGTTGAATATTCAACTAAAAAAGATTTAATTTTTCCACCAAATATTTAATAGTTAACATTTCAGTTAAAAAATTAACTTTAAGACAAAACAAAAAAGAACAAATTTTCTACAAACTAGAAAAATTTTGAACCAAAGAAATTAATATTCAACCGAAAAAGAACGATTTTCCTACAAAATAGTTAAATTTCTATAATTTTACTCTTTTGTACTTAATTCAATGGATTTTTTATTTTTTTTTTATTTTAAGTTTTAATTTAATTATCCTTAGGTTTCAAGGGATTTAAAGAGTTTCAAAGGCTTTCAAAAGATTTCAAAGGATTCGAAATGTTTCAGGAAATTTTAAAAGATTCCCAGAAATGTTGTACTTATTATTTTAAGAAATTTTAAATTTCGAAGATTTCGAGAATTCTGCCCAATTAAATTAATTTTTCCATATTTTTTAATTGTTTTCAATTCACTTGAGTACTTTTTAAGGTCAGGTTGATTTTCTTTTAAATGAATTTCATCTAATTCTTGTCATTTCTTTTGAATTTCTGTGAATTCAATCAAAATGTATTGTACACAATCAAATTTTTTTCGAATCTTAAAATTGTTCCAATTCACCTGAGTTCTTTTGAATTTATTTTGAATTGTTTTGTAATCAATAGTCACTTCTTGTGTTAGAAATTAGTAGGTTTTTAAAGATCTTAAGAGATTTGACATTTTTCTTGAAATTCACCTTGAATTCTTTTTAAATCTTTGGAATTCTCTTGAATTTTTCGAACCTTATTTCCAAGTTACTGAATTCAATTAAGTTTTATCATATTTTTAAATTCTTTTAAATTCAGTTAATTTCTTTTTTTTTTGTAATTCACCTTCAATTTTTATTAATTTCATTGAATTCTTTTTTATATAAAATTTATATGAAAGGTAAGTTGAGTTTTTCCGAAATTTTCTGTTGAAAATCTATTTTTTGTTATTTAGAATTAGATTTTTAACAAAAAATGTAACTATTCTCATTTTGGCTGAAAGTGTATCCTTTCTCGATAAAAAACTCAAATATTTGATTGATAATTGATATTTTTTAAATTAGAAATTGAACTTTTTGCTTGAATTTTATGTACTATGTAAAATATTCGCCCTTTTTCTAGAAAATTAATCTTTATGGTTGAAAATTCATCGGTTAAATATTTCATAATATTTATTGAAAACTCATTTCTCTAGTTAAACATTCATCTGCTGACTAAAAATTCAATTATCTAATTTTTGTTTCAAAAGTGATCTTGTTCAGTTGAAAATTCGTCGTTTTTCGTAGAAATTAATTTCCTTGGTTAGAAATTCATCTTTTAGGTATACAGGTTTTCTTTGAAATTCAACTAATCCAGTTGAAGACTCATAATTTTTATTGAAAATTCATTTTTAATGTAACTATTCAATTTTCAGTTGAAAGTCAATTTTTTTGTTTAGTTTAAAATTTAACTATTTGATTGAAAATTTGTCTCTTTTAATTGAAAATTCAATTATTTCGTTAAAAAATTCGTTTTTTTATTCTTAAAAACTGTATTTTTTACTATAAAATGTATCTTGTTGCTTAAAAAATCATCTTTGTGGTTGAAACTCAAGTATTTCTATTAAATTTTTATCATTTTAGATTTAAATTTATCTTTTTGGCTTAAAATTCAAATATTCTAACTCATTTTTCTCACTGAAAGTTGAGCTTTTTCATTTTTGTTGAAAAGTGACATTCTTTAGTTAATTTTTTGGGTCGAAAATTCATGTAATTTTTTGAAAAACGTCCTTTTTGGCAGCAAATTAATTTTTTGTTTTAAAATTTACCTTTTTGTAATAAAATTTAATTATTCCAGTTGAAGATTTATCATTCTTTATTTCCAAAATTAATTGCTTTGGTTTGCAATTAAACTATTCTACTTAAATTTTCATCATATTAGTTGAAAATTAATCACTTTAATTGAAAATTTAACTATTTTGATGACAATCCATTTTTTCTTGGATGATTATTAATTTTTTTTAAACTAAAAATTGAAAAAATCCATTTTTCGTTGAAAATTGATCTTTTTTAGTTCCAACCCCAACTATTTCTGTTAATTATTCATCATATTCATTAAAAATTAATTATTCCTTTAATTAAAAACTTTACTATTTTTTTTATAATCCATTTTTTTCTTGGATAACTAATTTTATTAACTAAAAATTTAAACATTCCATTTTTGTTTGAAAACTGATTTGTTTAATTAAAAATTCCTTTTTCTTATTTCAAAATTCAACCGTTTGTTTGAAATTTGAACTTTTATATTTGAAAATTTATGTTTTTTGCAGAATTTTTTGTTTGTTTGTTAAATATTTGTATTTTTGTTTTGAATATTCTTTTGGTTGAAATTTCGTCCTTTTGGTGAATACTTGAACTGTTTAATGCAAATCTATTTCTTAGTTGGAATTTTATTTTTTTATCTGAAAATTCATATTTTTTGGTTAAAAATTCAACAATTTTGTCAAAAAGTTAACTTTTTAGTGAAAAATTCATACTTTTGAGTCGAAAATTCCTCATTTTGGGATGAAGCTTCAACAATTTTTGTCGAGAATTAACTTTTCTGATGAAAATTTCATATTTTCTTTTTTAAAATTCAACAAGGTTAAAAGTTGACCTTTTCTAATTGAAAATTCATGTGTTTTTTTTTTGTAGATAATTAATCTTTTTGGTTAAATGATCCTTTTTTTGTTGTTGAAGGTTCAACATTTTAGTCCAAAATTTAACTTTTTTGTTAGAAATTAGTTTTTTTTGTTTGTTGAAAATTAATTCGTGTAACTGAAAATTTCACTATTCCATTTTTGGTTGAAGGTTTATTTTTCTTATTTCAAAATTTAACCGTTTGGTTTGAAAGTTTACCTTTTTTAGTTGAAAATTCATGTTTTTTTGTTGTTGAAAATTCATCTGTTTTGTTAACAATTCATATTTTTTGGGTTGAAAATTAAACAATTTTGTTGAAAATCCATATTTTCGTTTTGAAAATTCCACTGTTTTGTGGACAATTCGACTGTTTGGCTTTTGAAATTCTAAAAATTTGGTTGATTTTTTTCTCTTGACTGTAAAGTCTGTATTGGTTGAAAATTAAACTTTTTGTTGAAAAAAAATTGTTTCATTTAAATTTCATCTTTTTGGTTAAAAATTCAACTATTCCATTTAACGACTTATCATTTTAGTTACAAATTAATTTTTTGTTGTTAATTTAACTATTCCAGTTCAAGATTCATAATTTTTTATTTAAAAATTGATCACTTTCGTTGAAAACTGAACTATTTTGTTAGAAATTTTGTTGTGCTCAAATGAATTTGTTTAATTGGAAATATAATATACTCGTCTTGGTTGAAAATTTGTCTTATTTCAAAATTCAACCATTTGGTTGAAAGTTGACCTTTTTTTGTTGAAAATTAACGTTTTCTGGTCAAAATTTATCATTTTAATTAAAAATTAATCTTTTTGTTTCAAAATTCAACTATTATAGTTAAAGATGCATCATTTTAGTTAAAAGCTTATAACTTTGGTTGAAAATATATATTATTGTTTTGAAAATTTAACTTTTTTATGGACATGTTGTCTTTTTGACTTTTGAAAATCTAAAAATTTGTTTGAAATTATTTTCTTGACTGTAAAAACTTTATTGTTTGAAAATTGATGTTTTTTGTTTAAACTTGAACTATCTTCATTTTCGTTGACAATTCAATTTTTTGTTTAAAATGTAACAACTCCAGTTAAAGATTCATAATTTTTTAGTTGAAAATTCGTCACTTCTGTTGAAAATTTAACTTTTTTGTTCATAAAATATTTAACTATTTTTCTCGAGATATAACTTTTCTGTTGAAAATATTAATTTTTGTGTAAAATTGAACTATTCCAGTTTAATGTTAATAATTTTTTATATGAAAGTTTATCATTTTTGTTGAAAATTTTACTATTTTGTTCGAGGATTAACTTTTTTGTTGAAAATATAAATTTTTGTTTTTAAATTTTAACTCTTTTGTGGACAGTTGTCTTTTTGGTTTTAGAAAATCTAAAAATTTTGTTGAAATTTTTTATTGACTGTAAAATATTGATTGTTTGAAAATCAAGATTTTTGTTGAAAATTGAAATTTTTTGTTTAAAATTGAGCTATCCTCATTTCAGTTGAAAGTTCATTTTTGTTTTGTTTAAAATTTGACTATTCCAGTGAAAGATTCATAATTTTTTAGTTGAAAATTCGTCACTTCTGATGAAAATTTAACTTTTTTGTTTATAAATTATTATTTTTGTTTATGTGGAAAATTCATGATTTTTTGTTGAAAATTGATCTTTTTAACTAAAAATTCATCTTTTTTTATTTTAAAATTCAACTGTGCCAGTTGGAGATTCATAATTTTTTATATGAAAGTTTATCATTTTTGTTGAAAATTTTACTATTTTGTTCGAGGATTAACTTTTTTGTTGAAATTATAAATTTTTGTTTTTAAAATTTTACTCTTTTGTGGACAAGTTGTCTTTTTGGCTTTTGAAAATCTAAAAATTTGGATGAAATTTGTTACTTGACTGTAAAATATTGATTGTTTGAAAACCAAGATTTTTGTTGAAAATTGAAATTTTTTGTTTAAAATTGAACTATCCTCATTTTAGTTGTTGAAAATTCGTCACTTCTGTTGAAAATTTAACTTTTTTGTTTATAAATTATTAATTTTTTGTTGTGTTGAGAATTCATGTGTTTTTTGAGGAAAATGTGTGATTTTAATTAAAAATTCATCTTTTAGTTTTCATATTCAACTATTCCAGTTGAAGATGCATAATTTTAGTTGAAAGCTCATTGCCTTGGTTCAAAATTTCACTATTTTGTTCGAGAATTAACTTTTCTGTTGAAAATATATATTTTTCTTATGAAAACTAAGCTTTTTGTCGAAAATTGATATTTTTTGTTGAAAATTTAACTTTTTTGTTTATAAATTGTTGTTTTTTCTTGGGTTGAAAATCCATGTTTTTTAGTGGAAAATTGATCATTTGAGTTAAAAATTGATCTTTTAGTTTAAAAATTCGACTATTCCAGTTGAAGATGGACAATTTTAGTCAAAAGCTCATCACCTTTTTTAAGAATTTAACTATTTTCTTAAAATTTTGTTTGTTTAACTGAAAATTTAACTATTTGATTTGCGATTGAATGTGCAGGCGGTTTTGCGCACACTGACCGGATTCGTCGAGTGGGTTTCGATAACCCATATAATGGCAGAAGAGGGTCGGCTTTTGCAAATCCTCTGTCTCCTCCTTGGAAACCAAGTGTTCCGATGTTCCGCTGCCGAGTGTCTTTTGCACGTCGTCGACAGAAAGGGCAAAGCCGAGGACCGAAAACAATTGATGATTCTCTTCACGGAAGAGGCACTCCGCTGTATTTATGTAGCCGCGACCGCAGCGCCACCGCCGCCTGGACCGAACGACCTCTACGAGAATCACTACCTCTTCCTGAAGAAGCTGACCCAGGTCCTGACAGGAATGGCAACTCAGCTCTCCTTACTCTGGGGCAAAGACGACGTTTCCGGTATCCGTCCGACGCACTTCAATCTCTTCCTCGACACAGCGCTCCACTTCACCATGCACTCCAGCCTCACCCTGACCCATTTGGCGAATGCCATTTGGATCATCTTCTTCAAGCACGACCAGATCAAGGTGGACCCGCTCCTGCTGACCTATATTCCAAAATATATCGAGAGCACGGGGCCGAAGTTGATCAAGGTCGCTTGTCCGAATGGGAGGCATGTGAATGGGACGAGTTCGTTTCTCGACTCGGATTACGACTCCGAGGAGGAGTTCAATGTCTTCTTTCATCGGCTCCGGATGGACCTGTTGGAGGGGTTTCGCCACTCGACGATGGTGGCGCCTCTAGTCACGTTCGCCTATGTTCAGCAGTGGCTCACGGCAAAAATTCGAAAAGGAATGGCTGATCTTGGATACAAGAGCGATCCAAATGATCCGGAATATTTGGAATGGGAGGCACTCGCTATTGTTTTGGACTCTGTTGTTTCTAGGTGAGATTTTTTTCCAACTTTTCCTATATATATATATATATATATTTTTTTTTTGCGAGGGGTTTAATCCGGGGCCTAAAATACTGTTTAGTAAGATACCATTTCAATTTTTCTGGAAAAAAAAAGTTAAATTAAATATTAATCATAAATTAAAATTCATCTTCCATAGTAGAAAAGTAATCTTTCATGGTGGCCGCTGGACTCGGAAATCTGGAAAACTGGGAATGTTATGAGACTGGGAATTTTATAGATTTTGTTCAACTTTGATTTAAACCGTTTTTTAAATAATTTGTTAAATTGTGATTTTTATAAATTATATCATTCAGTTTAGAATGCTTAATTAAAAAAATCTTTCACTTTGCACATTTTAAGTTTTAAGCATATATTTTTATTTAATAGAATTTTAAAGTGCAGTTTTAACGGCATAAAAAATTAAAAATTAGAAGCCTTTAAAATCGCAGATTTTTTTTTATAAAGAACAAAGTGGCCGCTGGACCGGGAAATCGGAAGTTTTACGAATTTTCAGAAGAAAAATCTGCCCAAGTTCGATTTTAACAGCTTTTTTTTTAAATAATTAAAGTGCAGTAAATATCAATAAATATATTATTTTTAATATTCCGATAATTTTATTTTTAATACAAATTTTCATGATTCATCAATAAAATATTTTTAATTCAGAGTCTCAAGTCTTCCTTTGTATTATTTTTGTTAATTTTTTTAGCCATTAAAAATGTAAACTTGCGTTTTACTTTTCTCAACTTAAAAATAACTCTATAATAATATAGTCATAAATAAAGATTTAATTTGAAATTTCTTAATAAATAAATATTTAGATTTTCGAAGAACTTTTAGCGTTACAATTTTAATTGTTCTATTTAAAAAGTGTTTAATTTATAAATGAAATTGTTAAATTTTGACGCATAAATAACGATTGAAAACTTATTATTTGTAGAAAAAATTTGAGTGATTTTAAGAGATATTTAAAAGTTTTGAAAAGATTCAAAATTAATTAAAAAATGAAATGATTGCAAATAATTTAAATGAAGTGTTTTAACTTTTTTTTAAACTTCTGAATATATTTTAAAATTAATCGAAATTTTCCTACAATTCTTGGAAGATCCTGCAAATTAAAAAAAATTCTTAAAATCTTGCAATTTCTCATATAATTTTTTAAATCTCTTAACATCTTATCTTAAGAAAATTTTATTTTTATTGTTTTAAAGTCTTTCAGAATTCTTAAAAAGAATGCTAAATTTGTTATTTGAAATCTGCAAAAATCTACAATTTATTTTCAATTCGGCTGTAAGTGTTTGAAATTATTTCAAGTTCTAAATTTAATTCGAATATTTTTAAAACTTCTAAATATCTCTTAAAATTAATCTAATTTGATTACAAATAATGAGTGTTCTATTATTATTTATAAATTCAAATTTCATTTTTTTTTTTAATTTGCAGGATTTTCTCAAAGTTATAGAAAAAATTCGATTAATTTAATAATATATTTAAAAGTTCCGCAAACAAATTAAAAAATTATTTTGAATTCGAAAAAATTCAAAACCACTTCTATATTTCTCAAGATTTTGAAAAAAAAATTATTTTTCAATTTTTAATGTTACTAGCTTAAAATTACTTCAAATAATATAATTTTGAAAATTTTTAAAGTTAATTGCTTGATTTTTTAATCTAGAGTATTGAAAATGTTAACGTGGATTTATATTTTCAGAATTTAAGCTGAGTCTTTGAACTCTATAATTTATAAAAGTTCTAAATTTTGCAGTTTATTTACATTTCATTTAACATTGCTTAATTGAAAAGTGTTGAATTTTCAACCAAAAATCATTTTAGAATTTCTTTTGCTATTAGATGAAAATTTAACTATTTATTTAAAAATTCACGTAGATAATTAGTTTAGGGTGGCCGCTGAACCGGGAATTTTTTTAAACAGGGAAAAACCGGGAAATGACCATTTTTTTACCGGGAATTTTACAAATTTCTAAAAGAAAAATCTGTCTACGTTTGATTTCAACAGTTTTAAAATAATTAGTGGAATTGTTATGTTTTTCAATTATGATATTATTTAGCTTACAATGCGTAATTCAAAAAAATTTTACTTAGAAAATTTTCTATTTAAAATTTTTATGTCTAAGCTTACATGTTCAATTTAAAGAATTTTTAAATGCTTTTTCAAAGACTTGAACAAATAAAAAATAAAAGCCTTTTTTGTTGAAAATTTGGGATAAAAAAACATTTTTATTTAATAAATAAATAATTTTTTTTATTTATCTGTACTTTGAGTAATCAAAAGTAAACAAAAACGATTTTAAAGAAGTTCAGAATTTAAGAATTTTCTGATTTTAACGTTAAAACATAAACGGTTTCAATTTGAAGTTCTTAGTCATTCAACAAATGTGAAATTTGAAAAAAGTCTGACTGAAAGTTTATAAACTATTTTCAACTTGAAAATAACTTGATAATAATACATTCTTAATTACAAGATTTTATTAAATTTAAAATATTGTTTCAGTCGAAAATATTCAATTTTTAACCCATTGAATTTGAAATTTTTAATTTAAGACAAGTAAATTGAAACCAAATATTTAAAAGTAAAGAATCTTTAACTGAATTGTTTTACATAGAAAACCTGGAATCGTTAAAATGGGAAGAGCTTTTATATTTTGAGCATTACAGTTTTAATTGTTTTTGAAAAAATTTTAATTTGTAAGTGAAATGATCGAATTCTGATGTATACATAATAATTGAACACGTATTATTTATAGAAATAATTTGAGTAATTTTAAGAGATGTTTAGAATTTTTTAAAAGGTTCAAAATTAATTAAAAACTTGAAATTATTTCAAATAATTTAAGCGAAGTTTGTGTACCGAGAAAATTCATCTGTTTGTACCGAAATTTTGTTTCAAATAGCCAAAGCCTAATTTAAAACAAAATGTAGATTTTTGCAGAAAATATTTCCAGGAAATATTTAAAAAGGATTTAAAAGATTTATAAAATTATTAAAAAAGAATCTGGAATATTATTATTTTTTTTAATTTGCAGGATTTTGTAAAAATTGTAGGAAAAATTTGATAAATATTTTTTAACATCTTTTAAAATATCCTCTTAAAATAATTTTTCAAAATTTTAAAATTATTTTCAATTTTTCTCGGAATCGTAAGAAAATGTTGTTACATTTTTTATAAATTTAGGATGTCGCTATTTGCACCGAAAACTTCAATTTTTAAAGTTACATTATTAATCCACAAAGGATTGGTTTTCTATCCAAAAATACAAGTGTTTAATAAATCAGTTGAAATTTGGATAAAAAAAGATTACTTTTTAAGAAAATAGTTGAATTTAGATTAATTATAAAATAAAAATATAATTTTTTTCAAATAAAAATGATTAGCATTCAATCAAAAAGGATCAATCTTGAATGAAAGGAGATGACTTTTTAACAGAACAGTTTAATTTTCAACCAAATAGTAGAATTTTCCTGTCAAAAAGAAGATTTTTAAAGTAAAAGAGAATTTTCAATCCAAAAAGTATCAATTTTCGACAAAAATAGGAGTTTTTAACAAAATAGTTGAATTCCGATTAATTCTGAAAAAGAAAAAGAAAACTTTTTTTTTTTATAAAAAGAACTAACTTTCCATCGAAATAGATTTTTGGAACCAAGAGCTTAATTTTAAAGAAAAAAAGGTGACTTTAAGAACCTAGTTCAATTTTCAATAAAATAAATAAACTTTCAAACAATTTGTATAATTTTGAACTAAACACCAGAAATATAATAGGAGACTTTTCAATAAAAATGATTAACTTTCAAATATAAAAGGTGAATTTTCAGCAACTAAAAAAAAGATTTGTCTACCGAAAGATAAATTTTCAACAAAAAAATATGAATTTTCTACAAAAGTTCGAATTTTCGACCAAAAACGATGACTTTCAAAAAAAATCGTTAAATTTTCACAAAAAGTATGTTTTTTAAGTAAAAAAGATTATTTATTAAACAAAAAATATTAATTTTCAATACAAAAATAAATGAATTTTCTGTCAAACAATATAATTTTTTGTCCAAAAACGATTACTTTTTAACAAAAGACTTTAATTTTCAAACAAATGGTTAAATCTTTAACTAAATAATAGAATTTGTAACCAAAAAGTAGAATTTTGCACCAAAAAAAATTTTTTGTTAAAAATTCCACTCCATGTTTGAAAGTTGAACGAATTTGGTTAAATTTCATGCTTTTTTTTTGTTGAACATTCATAATTTTAGTTGAAAGTTCGTTTTTTTTCTTTGGTTAAAAGATTAAATTAAAAATAGTTTTTATTGTAATTTCATGTTCTTGTTTTTAAAATTAAATTGTTTGATAGAGAATTAGGCTTTTTGGCTTGAAAATTCAACAAATTGGTATAAAATTAAACTGTTTTGTAGAAAATTCGTTTTTGTTTTTATTGAAAATTCATGTTCAATGAAAATTTATCTACTCCATTTTTGGTTAGAAATTCAACATTTTGGTTTAAAAATTATGTTTTTTTGTTGAAAGTTCGCCTTTTTTGGTCAAAATCATGTAATTTCGTTGGAAATATATACTGTTTGGTCAAATCTAACTGTTTTTTATTTTTGATTAAAGTTTTGTTGTGGAAATATCAACTAAAACATATTTTTATAAACATTAATCTTTTTTGTTGAAAATTCAATAATTTGCTTAACATTATTTTTCATTCTTGACTGAAAATTTTTTCTTGGTAGAAAATTCATTTTTTGTTAAAAATTTCATCTCCTTTTGGTTAAAAATGTAACTTCTTTAGTTGAAAATGTGTCTCTCTTTTAAAATGTAACTAGTTTGTTAAGAAATAATTTTTTCACCCGAAAATTTAACTATTTTAGTATAAAGTTTAACTATTTTTCTACAAAATTCTACTTTTAATTGCAATGTTTTTTTTTCGGATAAAAAATCCACTACTTGGTTGAAAACAAAAAATTTTTATGTAAAAATTGACCTCTTTTTTTTGAAAAATCATGTTAATTGTGAAAATTCGTTTTTTTTTGTAGAAAATTAATCTTATTTGTTAGAAATTAATCTGTAAATAAATTTTTTAACGTTTTTTGGGGAATTTGCCCTTTTTTCTTGAAAATTCAACTACTTGTGTTTAAAAGCTGAATTCTTTTGTTTTTGACTGAAAATTCAATCTATTTTTCTATTCTATTCAAACTATTTTTCTGAAAAATTCTACTTTTTGATGAAATTGTATCTTTTTCAAATTAAAAATGCACTACTTTGTTAAAATTAAATATTTTTTATTTAAAAATTAACCTATTTCTTTGAAAAATCATGTAATTTGTGAAAATTCGTCTTTTTTTGGTAGAAAATTCATTTTTTGTTAGAAATTTTATCTCATTTTGGTTAAAAATGCAACTTCTTTAGTTGAAAATTTGTCTATTTTGGTTGAGGATGAAACTATTTTGTTGAAAATTAAAAAATTTGGTATAAAATTCAACTTTTATTTTTGTAGAAAATTCCTTTTTTAGAAAATTGAACTTTTATGGTTTAAAAATGCAGACAATTCATCTTTTTTGTTTGAAAAATCAACAATTTGGTAAGGGATTTAACTATTTTGTAAACAATAAAATGGTTTTGTAAAAAAAATAGTTTTTATTTATTTCTTTAAATTTAAAATTAAGTTCTCAGTGAAAATGTAAATACTCCATTTTCAGAGTGGCCGTTTTAATCAAAAAAAAAACCTTCTGGAAATCTTTCGTTTTACAGCAAATTAAATTTTTTCTTGAAAATTCAACTGCTTGCGTTTAAAAGCTGAATTCTCTTGTTTTTGATTGAAGATTCAATCTCTCTTTTAAAATGTAACTAGTTTGTTAAGAAATAATTTTTTCACCCGAAAATTTAACTATTTTAGTATAAAATTTAACTATTTTTCAAAAAAATTCTACTTTTAGTTGAAATTTTTTTTTTTTCGGATGAAAAATCCATTACTTGGTTGAAAACAAAAAATTTATTATGTAAAAATTGACCTCTTTTTTTTGAAAAATCATGTTAATTGTGAAAATTCGTTTTTTTTTGTAGAAAATTAATCTTATTTGTTAGAAATTAATCTATAAATAATTTTTTTTACGTTTTTTGGGGAATTTGCCCTTTTTTCTTGAAAATTCAACTACTTGTGTTTAAAAGCGGAATTCTTTTGTTTTTGACTAAAAATTCAATCTATTTTTCTATTCTATTCAAACTATTTTTCTGAAAAATTCTACTTTTTGATGAAATTGTATCTTTTTCAAATTAAAAATGCACTACTTTGT
>NC_046661.1:146050235-146064239 GCF_010883055.1 Belonocnema kinseyi | reverse complement strand
TTTTTATTTAAAAATTAACCTATTTCTTTGAAAAATCATGTAATTTGTGAAAATTCGTCTTTTTTTGGTAGAAAATTCATTTTTTGTTAGAAATTTTATCTCGTTTTGGTTAAAAATGGAACTTCTTTAGTTGAAAATGTGTCTATTTTGGTTGAGGATGAAACTATTTTGTTGAAAATTAAAAAATTTGGTATAAAATTCAACTTTTTTTTGTAGAAAATTCGTAAGGGATTTAACTATTTTGTAAACAATAAAATGGTTTTGTCAAAAAAAATAGTTTTTATTTATTTCTTTAAATTTAAAATTAAGTTCTCAGTGGAAATGGAAATAGTCCATTTTCAAGGTGGCCGTTTTAATCAAAAAAAAATCCTTCTGGAAATCTTTCGTTTACAGCAAATTACAACTTTCTTGTCTTATTTAACATTTGTCTATCACCTATTTGTCACCTATTTTAGAAAAAAATGTGCAATATATTTTAGGCCCTGCTTTTAATCCTTTGTTTAATCTTTGAAATCAAGGTTGCTAATCGATGTAATTTCAGTTTATTTAATAAACTGAAACCCAACACTCGTCCTGCTTTCAGAATTCTGCATGTGAATGAGAGGCCAAGTGTTCAAAGTGGCCTCCAGCTACTGGAATTGTGTCTCGGTTACAATCCTCAAGATCCCTGGCTTCTCTCGACTCTACTATCGAGCATCAGTGCACTTTTTGTCTTTTTGTCAATGTCAACCGGATCAATGGCAATGCCAGGAGTCACGATTTTGCCCCGGGTCCTGGAGAAAATTTTCGCAGCACTCGTTTACTCCGGACCGGGAGAAACAAAAGCGACCCGTTCAAAATCGAGTAAAAATGTGCGAAGACATGCTGCGAGTCTGATGGTGAAAATTGGACACAAGTATCCACTTTTGCTCTTGCCAATTTTTCAACAAATTCACACGACTGTTCAGGGTTTGGTACGGGAACCGAGTCAGCTCACCAGAATGGAAAGTGTCCTTTTGTTCGAGGCTTTGCTTCTAATTTCAAACCACTTTTGCGATTACGAGAGACAAACGAGGTTTGTATTTTATTTTACAAAATAATTTAGGCCCCCTCACACAGTTCCCATGGGATTAAAAATCGAAGCGAAATTCAAGTTTTCATTGTTTTAAACATTTTGGTGAATTTAAAAAAAAAAAAAGGATTTCTACTTTATCTAGATTTACAGGGCATATGAGTTTTAAAAAAATCCACGTTTCAAGTGAAAATTTGTCACAATTTCAGAATTTCTTCTGCCAAATTTTGGAGAAAAAAAAAAGAAAAGTAAACATATACATTTTTTAAACATTTTCCGTTGAGTGTTTGACTTTTTTTCTTGGGAATTCCACTACTTGCTTTTAAAAGCAATGCTTTAACTAAAAGTTTAATTATTTTTCT
Organism: Belonocnema kinseyi; assembly: GCF_010883055.1. Classification (NCBI taxonomy): domain Eukaryota; kingdom Metazoa; phylum Arthropoda; class Insecta; order Hymenoptera; family Cynipidae; genus Belonocnema; species Belonocnema kinseyi. Next base: position 146,062,826 of record NC_046661.1, on the reverse strand, counting down.
GAAAAAATCTACTTTTTGTGGAAATTTTTTTGTGAAATTTGAAAAATCCACTACTTGGTTGAAAATAAATGTTTTTTATCTAAAAATTGACCTATTTTTTTGGAAATCATGTAATTTGTAAAAATTTGTTTTTTTTTTTGTAGAAAATTAATCTTATTGGTTAAAAATTAACCTATAGTTCAACAGCTAAATTCTTTTGTTAAAAATTAATATTTTTTTCGATGATTTCGTCATTTTGATTAAAAATTTATGTCTGTTTAAAAATGTATTTACTTTGTTAAAAATCAATTCTTTATCTAAAAATTTAACTATTTTCTGAAAAATTCTGGTTTTGATTGGAATTTTATCTTTTTTCGGATCCAAAACCATAATCTTATTGGTAAAAAATTAATCCATGATTAAATCTTTTGTTGGGAAATAACCATTTTTTCTTGAAAATTCAATCTTTTTTTTTTAATGTAACTAGTTTGTTAAAAAATAAATTTTTCACCCAAAAATTTAACTATTTCAGTATAAAATTTAACTATTTTCCTAAAAAATTCAACTTTTGGTTGAAATGTTGTTTTTTTCGGATGAAAAATCAACTACTTGGTTGAAAAAAAAAATTTTTTATTTAAAAATTGACCTCTTTTTTTTTGAAAAATCATGTAATTTGTGAAAATTCGTTTTTTTGTAGAAAATTAATCTTATTGGTTAGAAATTAATCTATAAATAAATTTTTTTTACTTTTTTTTTTGGGGAATTTGCCCTTTTTTCTTGAAAATTCAACTACTTGTGTTTAAAAGCTGAATTCTTTAGTTTTTGACTAAAAATTCAATCTATTTTTCTATTCTATTCAAACTATTTTTTTGAAAAATTTTACTTTTTGCGGAAATTTGATCTTTTTCAGGTGAAAAATCCACTACTTGGTTGAAAATAAATGTTTTTTATCTAAAAATTAACCTATTTCTTTGAAAACTCATGTGATTTGTGAAAATTCGTCTTCTTTGTAGAAAATTAATCTTATCGGTTGAAGATTAATCTATAAATACATTTTTTTTACATTTTTTGGGGGCAATTTACATTTTTTTTTCTTGAAAATTTAACTGCTTTTGTTTAAAGGCTAAACTCTTTTGTTAAAAAGAAATTTTTCATTTTAAAATTTAACTATTTCAGTATAAAATGTAACTATTTTTCTGAAAATTTTTACTTTTGATTGAAATTTTATCTTTTTCGGATGAGAAATACACTACTTGGTTGAAAATACATATTTTTTATTTAAAAATAAATCTATTTCTTTGAAAAATCATGTAATTTTTTAAAGTTCGTCTTTTTTGTAGAAAATTAATCATATTGATTAAAAATGAATCCATAAATAAATTTATTTACATTTTTTTGGGGGAATTTACCTTTTTTTCTTGAAAATTTAACTGCTTGCGTTTAAAAGCTACATTCTTTTGTTAAAAATTAATTTTATTCTTCAATGATTTCGTCTTTTCGATTGAAAATTCATATCTGTTTAAAAATGTATTTACTTTGTTGAAAATAAATTATACAACTAAAAATTTAACTATTTTTCTGAAAAATTACATTTTTAGTTGAAATTTTATCTTTTTCGGATGAAAAATCCACTACTTGGTTGAAAATGAACATTTTTTATTTAAAAATTGACATCTTTTTTTGAAAAATCATGTAATTTGTGAAAATTCGTCTTTTTTTTTAGAAAATTAATTTTATTGGTTAAAAATTAATCCATAAATAAATTTTTGGTTGGGAATTTACCTTTCTTTCGCGAAAATTCAATTATTAACGTTTAAAAGCTGAATTCTTTTGTTTTTTAATAGAAAATTCAATCTCTTTAAAAATGTAACTGTTGTGTTGAAAATCAATTTATAAATTTTAACGTTAAAAATTAAACTGGTTCCATTGGAACTTCTTAAACGAATGTAAAAGTCTTATTAAAATTTTATAAATTGTTTTTAATTTTAAAATAACTTAATAATAATTTTTATAATTAAAGGCTTTTTTAAAATCCAGTATAAAATATTCCATTTTTAAATCATGCAGTTTGAAACGTTTCAATCAAGAAAAAGAACAATTACTTAATATTTAGAATAATATGACTGTTAATTTAAAATCAATATTTATAAATTAAATATTCAAAACTAAAAAGAAACTAAACTTCGAACGTTGCCATTTTAATTTTTCTGTTTTAAAAAATAATTGAACGCTATTTAGAAGATTTAAAAAAATTCAAAATTAATTAAAAATTTTATATGATTTCAAATAATTTAAACGAAGTATCTACGTGTTCCGAAAAATATTCGGCTATTCGCACCAAAATTTCGGTGCAAATAGCCCACGGCCTAATTTAAAAAAAGAAAGATTTCGGCAGATTTCGAACAAAAAATTTAGAAGCTTTCTAAGAATTTTAACAGGCTTCAGAAGAATAATAACATTTTTTAAGATTGCTAGGAAAATTGTATATGATTTTCCACTTAGAAAAATTATTTGAAATTCGAATAATTTTAAAAGATATTTAGAAGTTGTAGAAAACTTTTAATAATATTTTTTAATTTGGAAAAATTTGAAAAAACATGCAGATGTAGCAAAATCTTGAAATAAAACTTCGAAGTATTTTAAGGATTTTTAAACTATTTAAAATAAAAATAATTTAACTTTTAATTTTAACAGGGAATTTTCAATATTTTACAAATTTATAGTTCGAGCTGGAATTTATCCAGAATCATAATAATTTTGACTTGGAACCCGGGAATTTTCAAATTTTAACCAATTTCGAAATTGTACAGGAAATTTTCTAAGCGGAACAAAATTCTGAATTGGAACAGGAAATTTTTCCAAAGAATTGGAAGAATGAGTGTGTTAACATTTTTGTTTGGAACTTCTAAATACATTTTAAAATGAATCGAATTTTTCCTACAACTTTTGGAAAATTCTGCAGATTAAAAAAAAAACTTAAAATCTTCCAGATTCTGTTGTAATCATTTTGAAAATCTCTTAAGATCTTTTTAAATTTTCTGTTATAATAATTTTAAAAAAATTAAAAATCATTTTCAATTTTCCTATGAATCTTACGAAAATGTTTTTATTCTTTTTAAGCCTTTCACAAATCTTAAGAAGTTTCGAAATTTTTTGTTTGAAATCTGCAAAGAATAGGCATTTTGTTTTAAATTCGGCTGTAGGTATTTGCACCAAAAATTTCGGTACGAATAGCTTAATTTTTTTGGGTCACAAACTTCGTTTAAATGATTTGAAATCATTTCAAGTTCTAAATATAATTTAATATTTTTTCAATTTCTAAATATTAATCTTTTACACAAATAATAAGTGTTCCTATTGTTTTTTATAGATTCAAATTTTAAGGATTTTTTCTATAATTTGCAGGATTTTCTCAAAGTTGTAGGAACAATTCAATTAATTTAAAAATATATTTAAACGTTTCGAAAAATTTTAAAGAATGATTTTAAATTTGGAAAAATATCAAACTACTTCTAGATTTCTCAATATTTTGAAGCAAAATTGTTAAGTTTTTGAAGGATGCTTAAAGTATTTAAAATGAAATTAATTTAACTTCTAATTTAAAAACTGTTAAGTTAAAAAAATTATTTTTGATTTTTTAATTTGTATTTATCCAAAAGAATTATAATTTGTCTTGGAACAGGTAATTCTAAAATTTAAATAAATTCCGAGCTGGAACAGAAAATTTTTTAACCGAACGAATTCTAATTTTAAGTTGAAACGGGATGTTTTCGAAGAAATTAAAATTATGAATTGGAACAGGTCATTTTATAAAAAATTTTAATTCTTTGTTGAAACGGAACATTTTTCAAAAGTTCTGAGTTGGAACTGAAATTAATTCAGGAGAATAATAATTTCCAATTAAAAATTGAATTTTTCCAACAGAATTATTGTTCTCTGTTGAAACGAGTTATTTTCAAAAAAATGTAAATTATGAATGGAACAGGGAATTTTACAAAAAAAATATAATTGTTACAATTAATTGAAATGGAGAATTTTCGAAAAAATTCAAATTCTGGATTCGAACAGAGAATTTTTCATTTTTAATCAATTCTGAGTTGAAACTATTTATTGTATTTATTAACAAGGGATTTTTTAACAGAATTAATTATAATTTTAAGTTGAAACGGGAGTTTAAAAAAAAATTAAAATTGTGAATTGGAACAGTGAATTTTACAAAAATTCTAATTCTTAGTTGAAGCGGCAAATGTTCGGAAAGTGTTAAAATCCCGAGTTTGAACAAGAAATGTTCAATTTTTAACGAATTACGAGTTGGAACTGAATTTGATTCAGGAGAAGAATAATTTTCAATCGAAAATTAAATTTTTCCAACAGAATATTTTGTGTTGAAACTTACTATTCCGAGCTGGAACAGGGAATTTTGTAATAAAATGATTTCTAATTGCTGAAACGGGATGTTTTCGAAAAAATTTAAATTATAAATTGGAATAGGGAATTTTACCAAAAAAATTAGAATTCTTACAATTAGTTGAAATGGAGAATTTTCGAAAAGAATTAAAATTCTGTATTTAAACATGGAATTTTCAACAGTTTCTGGGCTGGAATTAGAATTTTAAATTGCTTAAAATGATATAATTTTGCACATTTTTAAATTCATTGATTGATTCTTCAATTTAGATAATTAAAAAATTAATCACGTTGATTTATATTTTTGGAATCGAATCTAAATGTTTGAACTCTGTAATTTATAAAAGTTTAAAATGAGAATTTGAATAACAAATTTGTAAATTGAAAAACTTTTAAACTTCAATTTTCAAAGTTTCAAATTCAAGAGTTTCACTTTGAGTGCTTTCATTTGCAGATCAGTTTTTATTACTTCGAATTTAACCATTTTTAGATTTAGTGTTCGATTTTTTAAATATTGACCGTAAAAAAATTGTTTACGAACCGGGGAAAAATCGGGAATTTTTTTCTTTTATTTAAAATGTCCATCCTGCATTACATTTTTACATTCTCATCATTTATGATTGAGAAAGTATTAAAATTGTCGGAAATTTGACATCACACTTATTCAACGGATCTCCACGTTTCGAGACCCCCTGAATCCGAAAATCAGGTTTTCATGATGTCTGTCCGTCCGTCCGTAAACACGATATCTTTCGAAAAAATGAACGAATCAAATTCATCTTTGACACACGTTTTTTAGGTCCTAAAAGAAAGGACTAGTTCGTGAACCAGCCATTTTTTATAAAAATTCAAAGAGTGAGCCCATTTTGAAAATTTTTGAGACAACTTTTTTCTGAATTTGAAAATTCTATGTACGGATATTTATAGTATTAAAAAGAACAAGCAGTTTAATCCTTATGTCTTTTTTCGATAAAAAGAAAATTCTCAGAGTTATAGAGTTTTCAAAATTTTTTTAATCAATCGAAAATCAAAATTTGAAGCCGAAAATCGCAAGATATGAAAAAAAGTCAAGAGAAGAAAAACATTTCTTTTTGTAAGCCCTACAAGATTTTCATAACGAATTTTTGGATTTTCTTCAAAAATCGAAAATTCAAATTTTGATTGCACAAAAAATAATGGAAAATAAAATAACTTTCGAAAAAATGAACGAATCAAATTCATCTTTGACACACGTTTTTCAGGTCCTGAAAGAAAGGACTAGTTCGTGAACCAGCCATTTTTTATAAAAATTCAAAGAGTGAGCCCATTTTGAAAATTTTTGAGACAACTTTTTTTCTGAATTTGAAAATTCTATGTACGGATATTTATAGTATTAAAAAGAACAAACAGTTTATCCTTATGTCTTTTTTCGATAAAAAGAAAATTCTCACAGTTATAAGAGTTTTCAAAATTTTTTTAATCAATCGAAAATCAAAATTTGAAGCCGAAAATCGCAAGATATGAAAAAAAGTCAATAGAAGAAAAACATTTCTTTTTGTAAGCCCTACAAGATTATCATAACGAATTTTTGGATTTTCTTCAAAAATCGAAAATTTTGATTGCACAAAAAATAATGGAAAATAAAAAAATCCATTTTGTGGACAAACTATGTAGGATACGAAAAAAGATAAATGATCAAAAATGGTTATCCCAAAAAAGATCTAAAAGAGATCTTTTTGATAAAGTTTTTTTTCAAGCATTCCAAATGCAAAGAATAAATATCCAAGTGCGAGATTTAACCGTCGCGCGCCCTAGGCGCGCTCAAACTGGCGAGCGACGAGAATGTGCCTACGAGGCGGGCAGATTTTTTTGTTGAGAATTTATCGGAAAAAATAGGGGATTTTGACGATCTGAAATTTGAATTTTTCAAGATTTGTTGCGGAAGTGATTGGCGAAGCTTCGAGACGATTCGTGGAGATGGGAACGGAGGCATTTAAAGGACCCCTGGAATTGATAAGATTTCTGGGTTTGGACAAAACTCCGCTGGAGAATGGACTCGAGGATCCGAAGGGGACAAATCGATCCGATTTGATGTACTGCATTTGCACGGTGTTGAGTGTCGTGAAGCGGTGTTCAATTCCCGAGGATCCGGATCGAGCAGCTCGGGGAGGATTTGTGGCAGCCTTGAGCGAAAGTGGCAATCCTGTATATAGAAATCCGGCAACTCCTCACATTATTCCAGTACTGCCGACGCTTTTTAATCTTCTCAGGGCGATGAACGCTCTCTTTACGCCTCCGGCTCTCGCGCTTCTTTCCGAGGTGAGATTATTTATTTATTTATTTATTTATTATTTGCATTTTCAGTCCTTGGACCGGGAATGACCGTGAATTTAATTTTTAATCGTGAATTTTACCAATATTTAGGGGAAAAAGTCCTTCCCACTTTGATTTTAACCGGTTTAAAAATAATTAGTTTAATTCTAATCTTTTTTCAATTGTGGTGTCATTCAGTTTAAAATGCGTAATTTGAAGATATTTCATTGGAAAAATCTTCCATTTTAGAATTTTTGGCTGGCCGCTGGACCGGGGAACCGGGAATTTTACAAATTTTTAGAAGAAAAATCTGTCCAAGTTCGATTTCGACAGTTTTGATCTTTTTCTATTATGATATAATTCAGTTTACAATGCGTAATTACAAAAATTTTTACTTGAAAAATTCTTCATTTTAGATTTATATTTTTCAGCGTATATTCATAATTTACAGAATATTAAAGTTCAGTCTTGAAGACTTTAACAATTAAAATTTAAAAGCATTTGAAGTCGAAAATTTTTGATAACAAACAGTATTATTTTATTACTGTAAATATAAATAAATGAATAAATAGTTTTTTTAATGGATCTGCACTTGTTTATGTGATAAAACGATTCTAAGTTCGTTCGAACTTTAAGAATTTCCAGATCTATTTTCAACTTAAAAATAACTTGATAATAATATATTCGTAATTAAAGGCATTTATTAAATTAAAAATATTGTTCCAGTCTAAATGATTAAATTTTTTAACTCATTTAATATAGATTTTTTTAATTAAGAAAAATAATAATTATTTAATATTTAGAAATATTTCACTGTTCAATTAAGACGAGTAAATTGAAGCTAAATATTTAAAAGTAAACAATTTGAAACTTCATTCTTTGACATAGAAAGCTTTGAATCAAAAAAATATTGAGTAATTTTAAGAGATATTTAGAAGTTTTGAAAAGATTCAAAATTATTTTAAAACTTTAAACGCTATCAAGTAATTTAAACGAAGTGTGTAAAAAATTCAGAACTTCTAAACATATTTTAAAATGAATAGAATTTTTCCAACAATTTTTATAAAATCCTGCAAAAAAAAATCCTTAAAATCTTTCAGGGTCTTTTTGGATAATTTTGGAAATATTTTTAAAGTCTTTTTAAATATTCTGTTAAACTAATTTTGTAAAATAAAAAACTATTTTCAATTTCTTAGTTTGTTGTTTGAAATCTGCAAAAATCTGTATTTTGTTTTAAATTATATTGTGGGTATTTGCACCGAAATTTCGGTACGAATAGCCGAATTTTTTCAGGACCCAAACTTCGTTTAAATTATTTGATAACATTTCAGGTTTTAAATTAATTGTGAATCTTTTTAAAACTTCTAAATATCTCTTAAAAGTACTCTAATTTTTTCTAAAAATAATAAGTGTTCAATTGTTATTTATAAATCCAAATTTGATCGAAAATTTTTTTAATCCGCAGGATTTTCTAGAAGTTGCAGGAAAAATTCAATTAATTTTAAAAGTTATTTAAATGTTCTGAAAAAATTTCAAAAATAATTTTTAATTTTTAAAAATTGAAAACAACTTTAAGATTTCACAAGATTTTGAAATAACATTTTAACGATTTTCAAGGATGCATAAGCTATTTAAAATGAAAATAATTTCACTTCTAATTTATGAACTTTTGAGTTAAACAAAATAAAATTTTTAATGTGTCTGGCCTCGAAATGTTTGAGGAAATTTTAAAAGATTTTATTTAATTTGTCCTGAACCTCACCTTGAATTCTTAAGCATGACAACTAATTATTTGAATTCCCTTGAACTTTTCTAAGCTTATTTGAAAGTTACTGAATTCATATTCATATTTTCAAATTGTTTTAAATTCTTTTGATTGTTTTTTGTTCGCCTTGATTTTTTTTTATGAATTTCATCGACTTCTTCTATTTTATCTTAAATTCCTGTAAATTCATTCCAGTGTTACGGAAATGAATGGATTTTATTGTTGATTTTTTAACATTTTTTTCCAATTCATTTGAATTCTTTTGAATGTAACTTGAATTTTTCTGAAAAAGTTCCCTATGAGTGTGACAAAAAGTACCCTTTGGTACTGTTTCAATTGGAAAGTCTTAAAGAAATTAATTAATATAACTTCAAAATAATATATTTGTAATTAAAGGCCTTTATTAAATGTCAAATATAAATTGAGTCTAAAATATTCCACTTTTAAAAAATGCAATTTTAAATTTTTCAATCAGAAGACAAAAAATTTCCTAGAAAAATTGAATTTATTTTTTATTTGAATAACCTAATTTTTAAATAATATTTAAAAAGATTCATAAAGATTTGCAAAATTTTGAAAAATGAATGTGGAAGATTTTAAGTAAAATTTCTTTAATTTGTCAGAGTTAAAAAAAATTCACTTGAAAAAATTTAAAACAATATGTTTCAAGATTTTGAAATAAAATTTCAAAGCATTTTATGGATTTTTAAACTATTTGAAATAAAAATTATTTAACATTTTATTTGAACAGGGAATTTTTAAAAGAATTCCGAGCTAGTACTGGAAATTTTCGAAAAGGAAAAAAAAAATGAATCGAAGCAGGGAATTTTAACCGATTCTGAGTTGAAATTGGTATTTAACGAAAAGAATTATAATTTTTCATGGAACAGCCAATTCTAAGGTTTAAATAAATCCCTAGTTGGAATGGGAAATTCTTTAACAGAATAAATTCTAAGTTGAAACGGGATATTTTCGAAAAAAAATTAAATTATTGATTGATTGAGACTTTTCGAAAAGAATTAAAATTCTGGATTTGAACAGAGATTTCTTCGAAAGAATTTTATTTAATTGCAATGAAAAATTTTCTTAAAGAATTAAAATTCTGGATTTGAACTGGGAATTTTTAATTTTTGACGAATTCTGAGCTGGAATTAAAATTTTTCCAGCCAAATAACAGTTTTCAATGGAAAATTGAATTTTCCAAACAAAATTGATTTTCTATGTTGACACGAGGTATTTTAGAAAAAATGCATATTATGAATTGGAACAGGGAATTTTACAAAAAAAAAAAATATTATTTTTACAATTAGTTGAGATGAAGAATTTTGGAAAAGTATTAAAATTCTGGATTTAAATAGGGAATTTTCAGTTTTTAACCAATTCTGATTTGAAACTGATATTTATCGAAACAATTATAATTTGTGTTGGAACAGGGAATTAAAAAATTTAAATAAATTCCGAGCTGGTCCGTTGAAACGGAAAATTTTCGAAAAAGTATTAAAATCCCGGATTTGAAGAATAAATTTTCAATTTTTAACCGATTCTGAGTTGGAACTGAAATTGATCCAGGAGAATAATAATTTTCAATCGAAAATTGAATTTTTCCAACAGAATTATTTTTCTGTGTTGAAACGAATTATTTTCAAAAAATTTAAATTATGAATTGGAACAGGGAATTTTACAAAAAAAAATTATTTTTACAATTAGTTGAGATGAAGAATTTTCGAAAACAATTGAAATTCTGGATTTTTGAACAGAATGGAATTTAAAATTGTTTAAAATGGTATAATTTTGAACATTTGAAATTCATTGATTGATTCTTCAATGTTGAAAAGTGTTAGTATTTTCCACTTTATACGTGTAAATTATTGAGCATTTTAATACAAAATTGTTGAATGAAATAACTTTTAAACTTTAATTTTTAATTTAATAGTTATCGTTTTTATTTTAGGACAGGGAGTTTTTGTAAAGACTGGTAAAGAAATATAATTTCACATCGATCAGGAATTTTTGAATTCATAATTTTAATTGAAACTTAATCAATGGTTGACAAAATAACTACTTTTTTAAAAATAAATTTTTTAAACTAAAAATGTTACTATTCTAGAAGAAAATCTAACTATTTTCCTGAAAATCCGTTTTTTTGTTTTTCAACCGGAAAATTCTATTTTTAGTAGAAAATTGATCTTTTTGGTTGAAAATTAATTTTTTAATTGAAAATCAACTATTCCATTTTTTGTTGAAAATGTATGTTTTCTAGTTCAAAATATAACAATTTGCATGAAAATATATGTTTTTAAATTGAAAATTCACGTAATTTGTTTTTAAAAAAATTTTCTTGTCAGTGAAAAATTCAAGTTTTCTAGTTTTATATTTATCATTTCAGTTGAAAGTTCATCTTTTTGGTTGAAAATAAAATTACTTGGTTGAAAGTTAAAATATATTGTGAAAAATCAATTTTTGTTAAAGATTCATTATTTTAATTAAAAATTCTTTTTTTTTTTGAAAATGGGCTATTTGTTTGAAAAATTGTTTTTTTTTGTTGTTGTTAAAAAATAGATTTTTTTGATAAAATTATATTTTAAATTTAATCTCCTTTTAATCCTAATTAATATAATATTAATATAATAAAATAAATCAAATTAAAAAGTAATAAATTTAAAAATGATAAAATCAATATATATTAATATAGTTATTCTTAATATTAAATTTAAAAAATGCTTCTTTTCGGTTAAAAATTCCAGTTTTCTGCTCATATATTTATCACCTTAGTTGAAAGTTCATCTTTTTGGTTGAACATTTTTTTCTTGTCTAAACATTTAATTATTCAATTTTTGGTTGAAAACGATCTCTTTTTTTAGTTAAAAATTCATATTTTTGGGTTGAAAATTGATTTTTTCAGTTCACAATTCAACAATTTGGCTGATTATTATTATTATTTTTATTTTTATTGAAAATCGAACTATTCCGTTGAAAATTTACATATTTTATTTTAAAAATCGATATTTTTTGTAGATAACGATCTTTTTTAAAGTTAACCTCTTGTTTAAAAATGCTTCTTTTTGGTTAAAAATTCAAATTCATCTTTTAGGTTGGAATTTTTTTACAAAATGTTGTTTTTTTTGTTGGATAAAAAAGATTTTTTTCCAAAAAGTGAACTATTTTGTTGCAAATTTGTTTCTTTTTTGGTTGAAAATTGTTTTACTGAAAAAAATGTTCCAGTTGATATATTATTCCATCTGTTATTAATTATTCAATTTTTTGTTTTAAAAAATGATCTTTTTATTTATTTGTTTAGAGAAATTCACGGGCAGGGCCCTTTATTACAGAAAAGTCTTTAATTCTAATTAAAATGAAAATTCGTAGTTAAACGATTGTTAAGACTATTACATTTTTTAATTGCAAATTCATTTTTTTTTTTTTTTGAAAATTCAGCTGTTTCAGTTTAAGATTCATTGGTTTAGTTGAAAACTCATCTTTTTTGGTTTAAAATTCAATTCTAGTTGGAGATTCATAATTTTAGTTAAAAATTCATTAGTTAGGTGGAAACTTAATTTTTTTACCTAAAAATATAACTTATATTTTTGGTTGCAAATTTTTTGTTCAAGTTCAAAATTCAATTGTTTGGTTGAATATTTGTCTTTTTTAATTGAAAATTTAAGTATTTCGTTAAAAATTCAAGTATTATATTGAAAAATTGTATTTTTTGGTAGAAAATTAATCTCTGTTTGAAAATTATTTTCATTATTTAAAAATTTATCTTCTTGGTTTGAAATTAAACTATTCTATTTAAAGATACATAATTTTATTTGAAAATTCATTTATTTTGCTATTTCTTGCTCTGTATTGTTAAATGATGTTTAGAATGAACGTGATGAATGAAAATAAATGTTTTTATTTTGTGGCAAATATAAATTTGTTACTTTTAGCTGACCGGGAAAACCCGGGAAAGGACGTGGAATTTAAAATCGTTCGCCGAATCGCCCCTCCTGGATAACGTAGTTTATCGACGATCCTCCTAATATTAAAAAATTTGTTCTGGATTATAAAATGATTTCTTTTTAATATTAAAGTATAATTTTCAATGTTCAATTCTCAGGGTTACAGAAATGCATTCGGCCTACTGGAATCGGAGAAAGCAAATTTGT
>NC_046661.1:146042706-146050135 GCF_010883055.1 Belonocnema kinseyi | reverse complement strand
CAGTGCTGTCGAGTCGGATCAAAGTTCCATTCCTCCATTAGCGAGAATGCAACATTTTTTGAGCACAATTCACGATCATTGTTATCATATGTTGGGAAGCGGTTGTCACACAATTGGCAGGGACTTGTATCAACTTCCTGGCCTCGCGCATGCGCTTCTCAATTCCGTTTTCTCAAATATGGAGGTATTTTCATCTTTTTCAAGATTTATATCTTTTTTTTTCTTCTTCTTTCATCTAGAACTTGTAGGTTTTAGATTAAAACAAAATTTTTTTTCTTTCTGAAACTTAGGTCATTCCGGATCATCGACTGCGTCCAATTATTCGAGTTTTTATGAAGCCTTTCATATACTCGTGTCCACCTGCATTTTATGAAACTGTCCTCGTTCCCGTACTTGCTCACGTATCAACGCACAGTGAGTATCATCAATTATATTTTTAATTTATGATCAAAAAAGAAATTGAATCAAATAAAAGTATGGTTAATTACTCTGTCTAAACTTGAAACCAAAACATGAATTTTCAACCATAAAGATCAATTTTATTATCGAAAAAGACGAATCTTCAGCCGAATTCATGAGTTTTCAAATAAAAAAAGATCAATTTTCGACTCAATAGATGAATTTTTATTTTAAAAATATCAGGGTTATGTTTTTCAATTATGCTATTATTTAGCTTACAATGCGTAATTAAACATTTTTTTACTTTAAAAATTTTCCATTGAAAATTTATTATTTTTAAGCTTACATTTTTAATTTAAAGAATTTTCAAATGCTTTCTTAAAGACTTGAACACATAAAAATAAAATCCTTTGATGTTGAAAATTTTGGATAAAAAACATTTTTATTTAATAAATGAATAATTTTTTTAATTTGAAGCCTTTCACAATTCTTGAAAAGATTCTAATTTTTTTTGTTAAAAATCTGCGAAAATGTACATTTTGTTTTATATTAGGCTATCATTTCAATTTCAATTGTTGTTTAAATATACATCGAATTTGTAAGAAAATTTCTAAAATTTTCAGGAGTTTCTGAAAATTGTAGAAAAAATTCAATTCATTTTGACAAATATTTATAAGTTCAGACAAAATTTCCACAATAATTTAAAATTTAAAACAATTTAAAATAACTTCTAGATTTTGAAATAAAAATTTGAAGCTTTCCAAGGATGTTTAAACTCAAGTAAAAATTTTTTTAGCTTTAGTGTTCCATTTTTTAAATTTCATTGACCGTAAAAAATTTTTGTGAACCGGGAAAAACCCGGGAAATGACTGGGAATTCATTTCGTCGATTAAAACGAAGAAATTGAATTTTCAATTAACAAAGAAAATTTTTCAACTAAATGGTTGAATGTTCAACTAAAAAATATTTAATTTTCCACCGAAAATTGGAATTAAAATTTTAAGATCTTTTTTTACCGCAAAAACACGATTTTTTAAAGAAATACTTGAATTTTTAATGAAGACAATTAATTTTCTAACGCAAAAGATGGATCTTCAACAAAATAAATGAATTTTCTACAAATAGAAATTATTTTTCAACAAAATAGTTGAATTTTCAACTAAGAAAGGCCAATTTTTCATCAAATTATTTACATTTTAAACCAAAAAGGATACTTATAAAAAAATTGTTTAATTTTCGATAAAGCAAAATAAGTCTCAATCAAATAGTTTAATTTTTTACTAAAAAAAAAGATAAATTTTCATCGAAAAATAGAACAGTTATATTTTTAATTCAGAAAATTGGCTTTTACAAGTTATAAGATTTTGTTTTTTTTTACCAAAAAAAAACATGACTTTTCAAAGAAATCATTAAATTTCTGACCAAAAACATGAATTTTTAATGAAGTTGAATTTGCAATTAAAAAAGAAAATTTTTCAACCAAATAGTTGAATATTCAACTAAAAAAGATTAGATTTTTCACAAAAAATTGAATAGTTAAATCTTTAATTAAAGAATGAGTTTTCAACGAAAATGATGAATCCTCAATCAAAAGAATGACTAAAAAAATTATTTAAATTTCAACAATGTAGACTAAATTTCAACTGAACAGTTGAATTTTAAACTAAAAACGATAAGTTTTTAAGAAAAAAATGGACTAGTTGCATTAAGAATTGTTAAAATTAAATTTCTTTTTACTAAAAAACATGAATTTAAAAAGAAATAGTGAGAATTTCGACCGACAAAATATGAATTTTCAACAAAATAAATGAATATTCAACCAATAAAGATAAATTTTCAACCAAAAAATAACGGTTTTTCAACAAAATATTTACACTTTAAACCAAAAAGGGTACTTTTTGATCAAGTTCTTTAACATTCAACAAAGTAGAAAAAGTTTCAATCGAATAGTTCAACTTTCTAATAAAAAAGATACATTTTCAACGATAAATGAAACTTTTACAATTCAAATTTAGAAAATTAAGTTTTAAGAGTTATAAGTTATTTGAGTTAAAAAAAACATGCATTTTCAAAAAGATCTTTAAATTTGCGACCAAATAGTTTAATATTCGACCAAAAAGATTAAATTTTCAACCTAAAATGAATAGTTAAATTTTCTACAAAATAGTATAATTTTTAACCAAAGAGATAAATTCCTCAACTAAAATTATTTATTTAGTTGAGAATTCAACTCTTTCTTTTTTTAACAAAATTTTTTAACTTTTAACCATGTAGATTAAATTTTCAACAAATAGTCAATCAAATAGTTGATTTTTTAACTAAAAAAGGTCCATTTTCCATATAAAATTGAATAATTAAATTTTTAATTAAAAACGTAATTTTCAACCAAAAAGAACGAATTCTCAAAAAAAAAAAAATTATATTGTAAACCAAAAAAGATACTTTTTAAGAAAATTGTTTAATTTTCAACAAACTAGATTAAGTTTCAACTAAATAGTTTAACTTTAAACTAAAAAAAAAATAAATTTACGGTAAGAAAAAAAATAGTTAAATTTTCAGTTGAAAAAATTAATTGTCAAGAACAACAATGAAACGAATTCTCAATAAGAATATTAATTTTCTAACAAACAAGACGAATTTTCACGGAAAACCAAATAGTTGAGTTTTCAACACAAAAAAAATATTTTTTGACACGATAATTTTGAAAAGGGATTTTAGTTGTTTTTTAAATTATTAGTTAAACTGTTATCTTTTTCAATTATGATATCATTCAGTTTAAAATGCGTAGGAAAATCTTTAATTTTACATTTTAATTTTTAAGCGTACATTTTAATTTAAAGGATTTTCAAATGCAGTTATAAAGACTTTTAAAATAATTAAAAATTAATTTCTTTGTTTGAAAAATAAGCTGTTTCATTGAAAACTGGTTTTTTCTTTGGGTGAAAAGGATTTTTTTGCTGAAAATTTAACTCAATTTAAAAAAATCCGATTTTTTTTAGTTCAGAATTAGATTTTTAACCCGATTTTTTGTGGAAATTTGATCTTTTTTGGATGAAAATTTAACCGTTCAATTAGAGTTGAAAAATGACCATTTCTAGTGCAAAATTTAATAATTTGGATATAAATTTGTCTTTTTTTAAATTGAAAATTTACGTTTTTTTTACTACTTTTTTGATGGAAAGTCGACTTTTTTGGTAGAAAATGATTTTTTTTTTTAAATATAATCTCATTTTTTTATTCTTCTTTTTGGTTGGTAATTCAAGTATATCAATTAAATATTCATAATTTTAGTTAAAAATTTATCTTTCAAGTTAGATTTCTTTGGTTAAATATTCCATAATTTTAATTAAATATTCATTTTTTGACTGAAAATTTAATTATTCAACTTTTGGATGAAAACTTAGTCTTCTTAGTTGAAATTCTTTTCTTTTTTTGTTTGTTAAACATTGATTTCATGAACTGAAAACTTAATTATTTAAGTTTTGGTTGACAATTTATCTTTTTAAGTCAAATTTATTTATTTTTTTGGTAGAAAGTTCAACTATTTTAGTTAAAGATTAATTGTTGTAGTTGAAAAATTTATTTTATGTGTAAAATTCAAGTATTTCAGTTGAGGATTCATCATTTTAATTGAGAATTTAATTAATTTTTTTTACTAAAAATGAAACTATTCCATTTTTGGTTGAAAACTGACTTTTTTCGAGTTTAAAATTGAACTATTTGGATAAAAATTTGTCTTCTTTGATTGAAAATTCAACTATTTCGTTAAAATTCATGTATTTTGTTGAAAAATTGTATTTTTTGGTAGAAAATTAATCTTTTTGTTCAAAATTTCATACTTTTTGGTTAAAAATTCGAGTATTTGAGTTAAATATTTAAAATTTAATTAAAAACTCATCTGTTTGGTTTAAAATTTTCCTATTCCAGTTGAAGATTTATCATTTTATTTGAAAATTCGTTTATTTTTCAATTTGTTGCCGGCAAAATTGAAAAACTTTAATCGGGGAAAAGCCGGGAAATGTTTGGGAATTCGAAATTGTCTGCTGAATAACCACCCTGAATTAACTGGATTTTTTAAAAAGTTGACCCGGAATTTTTTCAAAATTCGACCCGGAAAACTTGTAAAAACCCGTGAATATAAAAGAAAAAATAGATACAAAATAAAATAAAAATGTAATTATTTGTAAATTCTACTGTGCCAAAGACTGAGTGACAAGCGGCAATACATCAGTTAATAAATTAACTTAAAAAAATCGAATTTTCTACAAAATGGTTCAATTTTCTAACAAAGAGATGAATTTTAAACCAAAAACTAAGGAGTTTCAACAAAATAGTTAAATTTATAACCAAATAAAGAATTTTCAACTGAAATATTAGTTCAAACTATTTTCTTTTTACTAAAAAACGCGAATTTTAAACGAAATAGTGAGAATTTCTACCGAAAAATATGAATTTTGAACAAAACAAATGAATTTTCAACCAAAAAATAACGGTTTCTCAACAAAATATTTACATTTTAAAACAAAAAGGGTACTTTTTGATACAGCTGATTAATATTCAACAAAGTAGATTAAGTTTCAATCAAATAGTTGAATTTTTTACTTAAAAAAAAAAATAATAATTTTAACGAAAATTGAAAATTTTACCATTCAAATTTAGAAAATTAAGTTTTAAGTGTTATCATTTATGTGAGATTAAAAAAAATCAACTAAAAAGATTAAATTTTCAGTTAAAAAATTAACTTTAAAACAAACAAAAAGAACTAATTTTCAACAAAATAGTAGTAAATTTCCAAACAAAGAGATGAATTCTTAACTAAAATGATATATTTAGTTGAAAATTCAACTCTTTTTTTTAACAAAATTGTTTAACTTTTAACAATGTAGATTAAGTTTCAACCAAACTTTTTAATTTTAAATTAACAAAGGTAACTTGTTAAGAAAGAATTAAATATTTACATTTAGAATAAAAAAATTGAATTATTTACAGAAAAACACGAATATTTTAAGAAATAGTTGAATTTTAAACGATTAAAATGAATTTCCTACCGAAAAAGATGAATCTTCAACAAAATACATGAATTTTCATCTAATAAATGTAAATTTGCAACCAAATAACTAAATTTTCATTCAAGTCGGGTCAATTTTCTATAAAAAATAAATTTTCAACCAAAAAGGAATTAATTTTCAACAAAGTAGAATAAGTTTCAATAAAATAATTCAATTTTTGATTAAAATAAAGAAGTAATAAGAAATTTTTCCCAAAAAAAAACATGAATTTTCAAAGAAATCACTAAATTACCAAACAAAAATATAAGTTTTCTACGAGCAAAATTAATTTCCTACCGAAGAAGAGGAATCTTCAACAAAGTAGTTGAATGTTTAATTAAAAAAGAAATTCTTCATCCAATTAAATCAATATTCTACTAAAAAAGATTAAATTTTCCACAAAAAATTGAATAGCTATATTTCCAGTTAAAAAATTAACTTAAAAAAAACAACGAATTTTCTACAAAATTGTTCCATCATTTCAATTGATCTTTTTTCTAGTTTAAAATGTAACTATTTGGTTGAAAATTTGTCTGCTTTGTTTTAAAATTCAACTTTTTTTATTAAAATTTATGTCTTTTCTTGAAAAATTGTATTTTTTGGTAGAAAATTAATCTTATTGTTCGAAATTTCATATTTTTGGTTAAAAATGGAAGTATTTCAGTTAAATATTCAAAATTAAATAAAAAACTCATCTGTTTGGTTGAAAATTTTCCTATTCCAGTTAAAGATTTATAATTTTATTTAAAAATTCTGCTGCGTTAACATGAATACGTTAATTTTAATTGATCGGGAAAATTGAAAAACCTTGATCGGAGAAAACGAGGAAATGATCGGCAATTCGAAATTGTCATCTGAATGACCACCCTGAATTGACTGGATTTTTAAAAAAAGTTGACCCGGAATTTTGTCGAAATTCGATCCGGAAAACCCGTGAATAAAAAAGAAAAAAATAGATAAAATTAAAAGAAAACTGCAATTATTTGTAAATTGTAGTGTGCCAAAGACTGAGTGCCAAGTGGCAATACATGACGCAGCTTTACGAGTCCGGGAGCCTCGACGAGGACAACACAAATACGCAGGAAGTGATAGACGATATGTTGAATAGAAATTTGACGCGAGATTTTATTGATAGTTTAAAAGTCGCTCTAGTCGGAGGAGCCGCGAGTGACGCCTCTCCTCTGGACTCGATGGACCAAGACAGTGGGGGAATGGCTGTTGATCCACCTTCCAGAGGAAATAGCATTGTTGCCGAAGTTGTCAGCGAACTCGGTTCTTTCGTTCTTCGACATCCATCCACTTGCCACAGTGTCGTCTTGTGCGTTCTTGGGTTCGTATATTCCTTATTCTTCTCTAATTTCAAATAATCATTTCTTCAACTAATCCTTCCTTTTGTATCAGCACTTTAATCTTGCAATATTTTTCATTGAGAATCTTTTATTAAATTTTTCTTGAGGTGTTCAACTGTGAAATTATAAAAATTATTAGTTTAAAATTCCGCTGTTGACTACTCGATTTTTGAGTGTCGAACAGATTTCAAAAAGTTACAAAATATGTCAAACATTTTACAAATAGTTTAAAACTTTAAAGATTTTAAAGGATTTCAAAGATTTGAAAAAGTCTACACCAGATTTCAAAGATTTCAAAGATTTCAAATATTTGAAATAATTCAATGACTTCAACGAATAGAAAATATTTGAATTATAAAAATTATTAGTTTAAAATTGCGCTGTTGACTACTCGATTTTTGAGTGTAGAACAGAATTCAAAAAGTTACAAAATATGTCAAACATTTTACAAATAGTTAAAAACTTTAAAGATTTTAAAGGATTTCAAAGATTTGAAAAAGTCTACACCAGATTTCAAAGATTTCAAATATATCAAATATTTGAAATAATTCAATGACTTCAACGAATAGAAAATATTTGAATTATAAAAATTATTAGTTTAAAATTGCGCTGTTGACTACTCGATTTTTGAGT
>NC_046661.1:146033796-146042606 GCF_010883055.1 Belonocnema kinseyi | reverse complement strand
AAGGATTTCAAAGATTTGAAAAAGACTACACCAGATTTCAAAGATTTCAAAGATTTCAAATATTTGAAATAATTCAATGACTTCAACGAATAGAAAATATTTTCCAAATAAAGATTCAAGAAAGATTTGATAAACATTACAAAATATTTCACAAAGATTTCAAGGATTTCAAACATTCAAAAAAGGCGTGTACACTAGATTAAAAAGTTTTCAAAAAAATTTCCCAAAGATTTCGAATATTTCATAAAGATTTGGAAGATTTCACAAAATTTCACAAAATTTTTCACGAGATATCAAAAGATTTCACGAAGATTTTTAATCATTTAAATAATTTCAACGAATTCACAAAGATTTCATAAAGAGTTCGAACATTTCGCTAAGATTTTAGAGATTTCAAAACATTTCAAAGATTTTAAATAACTTAAAAATTTTCTAGGAGATCTCAAAAGATTTCACAAAAATTTCAATCAAATAGTTTAATTTTTTACTAAAAAGAGATAAATTCTCAACGAAAAATAGAACAGTTACATTTTTAATTTAGAAAATTAGCTTTTACAAGTTATAAGAGTTTTTTTACAAAAAAGAAAACACATGATTTTTCAAAGAAATCATTAAATTTCTGACCAAAAGCATGAATTTTTAACGAAGAAGTTGAATTTGCAATTAAAAAAGAAACATTTTCAACCAAGTAGTTGAATATTCAACTAAAAAAGATTTAATTTTTAAACCAAAGAGATGAATTTCCAATTAAAATGATGAATTAAAAAAAAACTTTAGCAATATTGTTTAATTTTCAAAAATATAGAATAAGTTTAAACCAAACAGTTGAATTTTCAACTAAAAAACATAACTTTTCAAGCAAAAATTGAATTGTTTTATTTCAAATTTTGTAAATTATTTGTTTCACCAAAAAGCTCGAATTTTCAAAAAAATACAGTTGAATTTTCAACGACAAAAAAAATATTTTCTACCGAAAAAGATGAGTTTAAGAAAGCAAATGATTTTTCAACCAAATAGTTGGATTTTCAGCTAAGAAGGGTCAATTTTCCATTTAAAATGAACCATTTAAATTTTTAATCAGAAAAAAAATGATTTCTCGAGAAAAAATTATATTTTAAACTAAAAAGGATACTTTTTGAAAAAGTTGTCTAATTTTCAATAAGGTAAAATAAGTTTCAATAAATTAGTTCAATTTTCAAAAGATTTCACAAAAGTTTCAAGGATTTCGTAAAACATTCATAAAGATTTCGAAAAAATAGATTTCAAGGATTTGAAATCATTTCAAAGATTTTAAACAATTACAAAAGATTTCGAAAAGATTTCAAAAATATTTAAAAGAATTCTTAAGGACTTCAAAACATTTCAAGAGTTTCAAAGATTGCAAAAAGTACATCAGATTTTAAAGATTTCAAAACATTTAAAAGATTTTTAATGATTTCAAAAGATTTCAACAAATTACAGAAAATTTGAAAAGATTTTAATAATTTTAAACGAGCAGAACAGATTTCACGAACAAAGA
This sequence comes from Belonocnema kinseyi, assembly GCF_010883055.1. Lineage (NCBI taxonomy): Eukaryota > Metazoa > Arthropoda > Insecta > Hymenoptera > Cynipidae > Belonocnema > Belonocnema kinseyi. The sequence goes on along the minus strand of NC_046661.1, from coordinate 146,041,087 downwards.
TTACAGAAACATTTCAAAGATTTTATAAAGATTTCACAAATATTTCAAAGATTTCAAGAATTTTAAAGATTTTACAAAAGCTTTGAAAAATGCCAAAAGATTTCTCAAAGATTTCAACGAAATTTCAAGCCTTCACTAAGGTTTGTAATAATTCACAAAGATTTCTATGATATCAAAGACATTACAAATATTTAAAAATAATTCTAAAGATTTCACAAAGTTAACTGATGTTCGCAAAAATTTTATTTATTTACGATTCGGCTTTCTTTAGAAATTTTTGGCCAGTAAAAAATGAAATGGTTAATTTTTTACATGTATGAAAAAAGTTTATTTCATTATTTGATTTAAAAAAGGAGAATTGAAAATTTTTTATTTCTTGAATTTTATTTCAAAAAGAATTTCAAATTGATTAATTTATTAATATATGTATGTAATTTGTTTAATATTTATCAATAATAATTAAATAATTAAATTTTCAACATTAGAAGATAAATTCCCAACAAAAAAGTGTCATAGTTTATATTTCAATAAAAAAAAAAGAAATTTATACAACGAAAGAAAAGAATTTTAAAACCACAAAGACGAAGTTTCGACAAATAAAGACTTTTCACTCAAGAAAGAAATAAAAGTTTATCTAAATTGTTATCTAATTGTTTATCTAAATGTTCAATTGGGAAACCGAAAAAACCGGGAAATGACAGTGAATTTTTTCTTTTTAAATTATGATATTCAGTTTATAATGCGTAGTTCGAAAATCTTTTACCTGAAAACTTCTCTATTTTTATTTTTAAGCTTATATTTTTAATTTAAAGAATTTTAACGTGCAGTCTTGAAGACTTGAACAATTAAAAATTAAATCCGTTTGAATATAAATAAATAATGTTTAAAGTGGATCTGTACTTTAAGTATTAAAACTGAACAATAATTGATTTGATAAAACGATTCTAAATCCGTTGAAAGTTAAAGAATTTCCAGATTCGTAATTAATTCGTAATTAAAGGCTTTTATCAAATTAAAAATATTGTTCAGATCTAAATTATTCAATTTTTAACCCATTAAATAAGAAAAAAATGATTAGGAAAAAGGATAATTATTTAATATTTATCAATATTTGACTTATAATTTAAGATGACTAAATTGAAGCCAAATATTTAGAAGTAAACAATTTGAACCTTAATTGCTTCACATAGAAAGCTTTCAATGGTTAAAAGTTCGAAAAGCTTTTAACATTTTAAAGTTACAATTTTTATTGTTCTACACGTATTATTTGTAGAAAAATTTGAGTAATTTTAAGAGATATTTAGAAAACTTAAAATGATATCAAGTAATTTAAACGAAGTTTGTGAAAGAAATTTTCAGAACTTCTGAACATTTTTTAAACTAAATAAAATTTTTCCTACAACTTTGAGAAAATTAAAATTTTTTTTTTTAATAATCCATAACTTCTTCCCGAGTCTTTTTTAGTAAAATTGGAAATCTCGTAAAATCTTTTTGAATATTCTCTTAAAATAATTTTTCAAAATGAAGAATCATTTTCAATTTTCCTAGGAATTTTAAGAAAATGTTTTTATTCGTTTAGAGCCTTTCACAATTCGTGAAAAGCCTCTAAATTTGTTATAAGCTGCAAAAATGTACATTTTGTTTTAAATTAGGTTGTGAGTATTTGCACCGAAATTTCGTTACAAATAAACAAAATTTTTTCGGTAAACACACTTAGTTAAAATTGTTTAAAATCATTCTAATTTAAGAACTTTTAAGTTGAAAAAAGTTTTAATTTAAAAATATTTAATGGCCTTAAATAACTGAATAATATAATTCTGACAATTTTTAAAGTTCATTGATTGATTCTTTAATTTAGAATGTTGAAAATGTTAACCTGGATTTATATTTTTGCAACTTCATCCTTTTTTTTTGTTGAAAATTAATTTTTTCTTATCTGAAAATTTAATTGTTCCATTTTTGATTGGAAATTGATGTTTTAGTTTAAAATTCAACTGTTTCTTTGAAAATTTGTAATTAATTGTTAGAAAATAAATTTTTTGAGTTAAAAATTGAACTATTCCAGTATAAAATTGAACCATTTTGCCGAAAATACGGTTTTTTGTAAAGAATTAGATTTTTAAGGTAAAATTCAAGATGTCTGTTTGATCTTAAATTAAAATTGTATCTTTTTTCAATAACATTTCAACTATTTGGCTGAAAATGGACATTTTTACTTAATAATACAACTATTTGTTTCAAAATTTATGTACATTGTGAAAAATTCGTCTTTTTTTTATAGAAAATTAATTTTTACGGTTGAAAATTCCACTTGTTTATAAAAAAAATTATCTGTTTCATTTTGTTAAAAAATCACTTTTATTTTATACAAAATGACTTTTTTTCTGACAATTCAAGTATTACAGTTGAATATTTATCGTTTTGGTTGAAAATTCATCTTTAAGGTTGAGAATAAAATTACTTGGTTAAAAGTTAATCTCTTTTGTTAACAAATATTTTAACTTTTTAATTATTCAAAATTATTTTTTAGTAGAATATTCATCCTTTTTTGTAAAAATCAATGCTCTTTGGAATAAAAGGAATTTTTCTCCGAAAATTTAACTATTTTTTTTTTTAATTTGTTTTCTATTTGTTTGAAAATTATTCATTTTTTTCAACTGACAAATTGAACCGTTAAACCAGTAAAATATTCCATAATATTAATTGAAAACCCATTTCTTTGGTTGAACATTCATTCTTTGATTTAAAATTCAGTTATTCAATTTTTGGTTGAAAAATTAGCTTTTTCAGTTGAAAATTCGTCGATTTTGGTAGAAATTTATCTTCTTGGTTCGAAAATCCATCTTTTTTGTCTAAATTTCAATTATTTCATTTAAATATTTATCACCTTAGTTGAATATTTCATAGGCTTAGTTAAAAATTCCACTGTTTGTTTGAGCATTAATTTTTCTCACTTAAAATTTAATTATTTAAGTTTAGGTTGACAATTAATCTTTTTTTTAATAAAAATTACTTTTTGTTAGTTTAAAAATTCAACTACTTTAGTTGTAAATTCAATTTCTTCCTTAAAAAATTCATGTTCATTGTTGTTTGAGATTTCATCTTTCTGGTTGAAAATTCAAGTATTTCAGTTAAATATTCATCATTTTAGTTGAAAATTTATCGTTTTGTTTTAAAATTCAACTATTCTTAACTAATTTTTCTAACTGAAAGTTTAACTTTTATATTTATGTTGAAAATTAATATTTTTTAGTGGAAACTTCAAGTATTTGTTTCAAAATTTAGTTATTTTTTAATTTTTCGAAACTATTTTAGTTTCCTCTAATTAAATTAGACTTTAGTATTGACTGTCTTATTGTTTTCCATTATTTGCTTACTCATTTATCCTCACTGAGAACAGGGAATTTTTTCATTCAAAATTTTAATTGGAAATTGATCTCTGTTTGAAAATGCAAATTCTTTGTTAAAAATCAGTTTTTTTAAACTAAAAATTCCACTATTCCAGTAGAAAATTGAACTATTTTTGGCTGAAAATCCTTTTTTTGTTTTGTAATCTTTTTGCTTGAAAATTCTCCTTTTCGGTTGGAAATAAAATTAGTTGGTTAAAGTTAAAACTCTTTAGTTAAAAATTATTTTTTTTCCATTGAATATTCATCGGTATAATTAAAATTTAATTTCTTGCAGGAAAATGAGCTTTTTGTTTAAAAACTTGTTTTTTCTTTAAATGTTTTTATTCCAGTTGAATATTTGATAATTTAAGTTAAACATTTACCCCTTTGGTTGAACATTCATTGATTTATTAAAATTTAATTGTTTAATTTTTGATTGAAAATATTTATTTTTTGGTCAAAAATTCAATTTTTTTAGTTAAAGATTCATCATTTCCGGTAAAAATTCATCTTTCTGATTTAAAATTAAACTTTTTCTGTTAAATATTTGTAATTTTATTGTAAAATTCATCACTTTGTTTGAAAATGTAATAATTTTTTAATAAAGTTAGTTTTTTGTTCTTGTTGAAAGTAATTTTTTAATTGAAAATTTTACTTAAAGTACTTATAGCAGATTATAACATGGAAAATATAAGTATTTGATTTTAAGTATAATATTCTTCTAGGCAGTTGGGTAAAAATCTGTATATTCTATTAAACTTTAAAAAGGCGAATTTTCTACCAAGTAAAATGATGCATTTTCAACTATTCTGAGGAAAATTCCATAATGCTATCTAGTCAGGGTCAAAACAAACTAATATCTGCCATAACTTAGTCTAATTTCAATATTTTAATTGCAAATTACATATCGTTGGAATCGCAAAAAAACATAGATTCCGAATAAAATATTTTTAATTTGCTGATTGCAAAACTATAGCATTCACTTTGTTTAAAAATGTAACTAGTCTTTTGAAATTTAGATTTTTTTTGTTGAAAGAAGTTTTTTAAATTAAAAATTGAACTTATTCCAATTGAAAATTTCAGAGTTGTAATTGAAAATTCATCTTTTTGTTCGACAATTATTCTTTTAACTAAAAATTTAATTATTTAAGTTTTAGTTGAAAATTGATCTTTTCTAGTTCAAAATTTAACTATTTGGTTGAAAATTTATATTCTTTAATTACAAATTCAACGATTTCGTTAAAAATTGATGTGTTTTGTTGAAAATTTATATTTTTTGGTAGAAAATCACTCTTTGTAAGTGAAAATTAATCTTGTTGATTAAAAAACCATCTTCAAATTCATCTTTCTGGTTTAAAATGCAACTATTCCAGTTAAATTTTTGCAATTGATTTGTAAAGTGTATCATTTTGTTTGATATGTAACTAGTTTTTTTTAAAGTTAGTTTCTTTCTGTTGAAAGAAATGTTTTAAACTAAAAAGTTAACTTATTCCAATTAAAAATTCCATAGTTGTAATTGAAAATTCATCTTTTTGTTCGACATTAATTTTTGGAACTAAAAATTTAATTATTTAACTATTTGGTTGAAAATTTCCCTTCTTTAATTAAAAATTCAACGATTTCGTTAAAAATTTATGTATTTTGTTGAAAAATATTATTTTTTGGTAGAAAATCACTCTTTGTAATTGAAAATTAATCTTCTTGATTAAAAAATCATCTTGAAATTAATTTTTCTGGTTTAGAATTCAACTATTTCAGTTCTATATTTGCAATTTTATTGTAAAATTCATTAATTTGTTTAAAAATATATCTAGTTTATTGAAAGTTAGCTTTTGTTTGTTGAAAGAAGTTTTTTAAATTAAAAATTGAACTTATTCCAATTGAAAACTTCATAGTTGTAATTGAAACTTCATCTTTTTGTTCGACAATTATTTTTCTAACTAAAAATTTAAGTTTTGGTTGAAAATTGATCTTTTTTAGTTCAAAATTGAACTATTTGGTTGAAAATTTCTCTTATTTAATTAAAAATTAAACGATTTCGTTAAAAATTTATGTATTTTGTTGAAAATTTGTATTTTTTGGTAGAAAATTACTCTTTGTAATTGAAAATTAATCTTCTTGTTTAAAAAATCATCTTGAAATTCATCTTTCTGGTTTAAAATGCAACTATTTCAGTACAATATTTGCAATTTTATTGTAAAATTCATCACTTTGTTTAAAAGTGTAACTAGTTTTTTGAAAGTTAGTTTTTTTTGTTGAAAGAAGTTTTTTAAATTAAAAATTGAACTTATTCCAATTGAAAATTTCACATAGCTGTAAATGAAAATTGATCTTTTTTAGTTCAAAATTTAACTATTTGGTTGAAAATTTATATTCTTTAATTAAAAATTCAACGATTTCGTTAAAAACTTATGTATTTTGTTGAAAAATTGTATTTTTTGGTAGAAAATCACTATTTTCATTTGAAAATTAATCTTCTTGATTAAAAAATCATCTTAAAATTCATCACTTTGTTTAAAAATGGAACTAATTTTTTTGAAAATTAGTTTTTTTTTGTTGAAAGAAGTTTTTTAAATTAAAAATTGATCTTATTCCAATTTAAAATTTCATAATTGTAATTGAATATTCACCTTGTTGTTCGACATAAATTTTTTTAACTAAAAATTTTATTATTTAAGTTTTGGTTGAAAATTAATCTTTTTTAGTTCAAATTTTGACTATTTGGTTGAAAATTTCTCTTCTTTAATTAAAAATTCAACGATTTCGTTAAAAATTTATGTATTTTGTTGAAAAATTGTATTTTTTGGTAGGAAATCACTCTTTTTATTTAAAAATTAATCTTGTTGTTTAAAAAATCATCTTCTTGGTTGGAAATTTTATTTGAAAATTCATTTATTTCGCATTTTTTTGCTCTGTTTTGTCAAAGCAGAAAGGACGTTTAGAATAAACGTCATGAAATAAAATTATTATTTGCGTTTGGCTGCAAATATGAATCTAGAAATTTGAGAAAATAGGATCAGTATAATTTTTTCAAAATAGTGTCAAAATAGTTGCTTCTTTAAAAAAAAAGAAAGAAAAAAAAGTGTGAAAAAGTGACAATATATCGGAAGGGATTTAGCGAAATTTTTGTCTGATTTTGCAGAGCTTTGTCCTGGAACGATTCAAATGCGAGTTTGAAAGCTACAATGTTGACGGGACCGATTGTCCGGTCTTTGGCGGTTGACGGGAGTTTGACACCCGCGATGGCAGCCCACATAATGGTGGCAATTCTGCAAGGACTTCAGCTTCACGGTCAGCATGAGGCGAATCAGGGCTCGCTGGTAACACTTGGAGCTCAAGTTTACGAGTGCCTGAGACCCAAATTCCCCTGTATTATCGAGGTGATGCAGCAAATTCCGGGTGTCAATCCTGCCGATCTGCAGCGATTTGACGAGAAGATGTCGGTCATTAGCACCAAGGGAAATAAGGTTGAAAAGGGGAAGAAGGATCTTTTTAAGAAGATCACCAATCAGGTAATATTTCCAAGTTTTTCATGTATTTTCTAGTTGTTGAAAATTTGTATTTTTCGCTCGAAAATTAATCATCTTGTTTGAAAATTTGTCTTTTTGGATTGAAAATCAATTTCTTTTTCTAGCAATATGTGTTTTTCAGTTAAAAATAAAATTTTTTGCTAGAAAATTAATTTTCTTGTTTAAAAATTGGTCTATTGGTTTGAAAATTTATCTCTTTTTGTAGAAATGTGTGTTTTTTAGTTAAAAATAAAACTATTTAGTTCAAAAGTCATGTATTCTTTTGAAAAATTGTATTTTTGCTAGAAAATTAATCTTCTTGTTTAAAAATTGGTCTATTGGTTTGAAAATTTATCTCTTTTTGTAGAAATGTGTGTTTTTTAATTAAAAATA
>NC_046661.1:146006692-146033696 GCF_010883055.1 Belonocnema kinseyi | reverse complement strand
GAAAATTTAATGTTTTTCTTTAAGATTCGTCTATTGGTTTGAAAATGTATCTGGTTTTGAAAAAATGTGTCTTTTTTAGTAAAAAATGAAACTAATTATTTCGACAGTCATGTATTTTTTTTGAAAATTTGTATTTTTGCTAGAAAATTAATCTTCTTGTTTAAAAATTGGTCTATTGGTTTGAAAATTTATCTCTTTTTGTAGAAATGTGTGTTTTTTAATTAAAAATAAAACTATTTAGTTCAAAAGTCATGTATTTTGTTGAAAATTTGTATTTTTGCTAGAAAATTCATCTTCTTGTTTAAAAATTCGTCTTTTAATGTTAAAAAATTAAACTGATTTTGTAGAAAATCTAACTGTTTGTTTAAAAATCAATTTTGTTGTTGAAAATTCTTATTTTCCTGTTGAAAATTTAATGTTTTTCTTTAAGATTCGTCTATTGGTTTGAAAATGTATCTGGTTTTGAAAAAATGTGTCTTTTTTAGTAAAAAATGAAACTAATTATTTCAAAAGTCATGTATTTTTTTTTTGAAAATTTGTATTTTTGCTAGAAAATTAATTTTCTTGTTTGAAAATTTGTCTTTTTTGGTTGAAAATCAACTTTTTTTGTTGAAAATGCATATTTTCGGGTTAAAAATTAAATTCTTTGGTTTAAGATTCATCTATTGGTTTGCAAATTTATCTCTTTTGGTAAAAATGTGCCTTTTTTAGTTAAAAATGAAACTATTTCGTTAAAAAATAATGTATTTTGTTGAAAATGTTGTATTTTTGCCAGAAAATTAATCTTCTTGTTTGAAAATTTATCTTTTTTGATTAAAAATCAACTTTTTTTGTTGAAAATTCATATTTTCGGGTTAAAAATTAAATTCTTTGGTTTAAGATTCATCTATTGGTTTGCAAATTTATCTCTTTTGGTAAAAATGTGCCTTTTTTTTAGTAAAAAATGAAATTATTTGGTTTATGTCATGTATTTTGTGGAAAATTTGTATTTTTGCTAAAAAATTAATCTTCATGTTTGAGATTTTATCTTTTTGGGTTGAAAAATTACACTATTTTTGTAGAAAATTTAACTCTTTTTTTTTTGAACATCCACTTTGTTGTTAAAAATTCTTATTCTTCGGTTGAAAATTCAACTCTTGTTAAAAATGATTCATCTATTATTGAGAATTCATCTTTTTTTGTGATTTAATCTTTTTTTGTTTTGTTTAAAATGCAACTATTTAGTTCAAAAGTCATATATTTTGTAGAAAATTTGTATTTTTTTTTTAAATAAAATTAATCTTGTTGGAAAATTCGTTTTTTTGTTGTTGAAAATTTAACTGGGATGGAATAAAACTTTATGGTTGAACATTCAACTGTTTTATAGAAAATTCGTCTTTTGGGCTTGAAAACTCAACATTTTTGATAACTTTTTTTTTCTTTGCTGATTGAAAAGTCGTCTTTTTTGGCAGAAAATTATTTTTCTTGGTAGAAATTCAGTCGTTTTGGTAAAATACCTTTGTTTGGTTGCAAATCAATATTAATTAAAAAGTTTGGTTAAAAATATTTAATTACTGAAAAATATTTATTGGTTGAAAACTGAAATCAATTGTTGAAAATTGTTCTTTTTTTTTGTAGATAGTTTATCTTGTTATTTAAAAATTCATCTTTTTGAGATGAAAATTCAACTGTTTTGTTAAAAATTAACTTTATTGTTAAAAATTCAAGATTTTGCATAAATTTTTCTTTCTTACCTAAAAATTCTTTCTTGTTTAAAAATTCATTTTTTTTATTTGAAATATCATCTGTTTTGGAAAAAGTTCACCTTTTTTTTAAATTGAATTATTTGGTTTAAAAATAATATATATTGTTGAAAATTTGTAATTTAAAAAAAAATTAATCTTGTTGAAAATTAATTTTTTTTATGTAAATTTATCTTATTCATGGAACGTTGAACTACTTTGTTAAAAACTATTTTTTTTAAGATTTAACTATTCCATTTTTGGTTGAAAAAGTAACTTTTTTAGTTGAAAATTCATGTATTTTGTTGAAAATTTAACTGCTTTGTGACAAATTAATCTTTTTTAGATACAAAATTTTATTTTTTTAATAATTGAATTTTTTCGCTAAAAACTCGGCTTTCTTAAATTATTATTTTAACTGGAAATGTTACTAGTTGGTTTTTGGTTGAAAATTGAACTATAATTAATTAATTTCTTTGGTTGAAATTTGAATTTCGTTTTTAATGTTATTTTTTAAATGAAATTAAATTTTTTATATCTTAAATTAAACTATTCCATTTTTGGCTGCAAAATTGATCTTTTTTAATTGAAAATTCAACTATTTTGGTAAAAAATTCAACTATTTGGTTGACATTTAAGTTTTTTTTGTTGAAAATTAATGTGTTTTTTTTTTTAAATTCTTATTTTTAGGTCGAAAATTAATCTTCTAGTTGAAAATTAATGTTTTTTTTTTAATTTGTTTAAACGAAAGTTGAACTACTTTTTTAAAAACAATTAGTTTTTGGAGCTTCATCATGTTATTCGAAAATTCGTATATCATGGTTGAAAACTCAGCTATTTTGTTCAAAATGGTTGTTTGTTATGTACCAAAAATGTAGAAATTCTATTTTTGGGTGAAAAATATTTTTTTTTAGTTGAAAATTCGTGTATTTTGTTAAAAACTTAACTTTTTTGTGGAAAAATAATATTGTTTAGTTAAAAATTCATTTTTTTGCTTTAAAATTGTATTTTTTCTTGCTTGAAAATAAATTTTTAATTCTACTATTTTATTTTTGGCTGAAAATTTATCTTCTTCACTTGAAAATCTAAAAAATTCAACTATTTGGTTGTCATTTAAGTTTTTTCGTTGAAAATTAATGTGTTTGTTAAAAATTCGTATTTTTAGGTCAAAAATTAACCTTCCACTTGAAAATTATTTTTTTTTTAAATTTGTTTGATCGAAAGTTGAACTACTTTGTTAAAAAATCATTTTTTTGTTTGGAGATTAATCATGTTATTGAAAAATTAGTATCATGGTCGAACACTCAGCTATTTTGTTCAAAAATTGTTGTTTTTTTTTCATTAAAAATGTTAAAATTCTATTCTTGGTTGAAAAAGTCTCTTTTTTTAGTTGAAAATTTGTGTATTTTGTTGAAAATTAAACTTTTATGTTGGAGAAAAATATTTTTTAATTAAAAATTAATTTATTTGTTTGCAAACTGAATTTTTTCTTGCTTGAAAATAAATTTTTTAAATTTTAAATTCGACCATGACAGTGTTGACTGAAAATTTATCTTTCTATTTGAAAATTTTGGTTAAAAATTCAACTCTTTGGTTGACATTTAAGTTTGTTTTGAAAATTAATGTGTTTTGTTAAAAATTCGTATTTTTAGGTCGAAAATTAATCTTCTAGATGAAAATTAATGCTTTTTTAAATTTATTTGATCGAAAGTTGAACTATTTTGTTAAAAACAATTTTTTTAAATTGTTTTTTGAAGATTCATCCTGTTATTCGTATCATGGTTGAAAACTCAGCTATTTTGTTCAAAATGGTTGGTTTTTTTTTCACCAAAAATGCAAAAATTCTATTTTTGGGTGAAAAAAAATTTTTTTTTAGTTGAAAATTCGTGTATTTTGTTGAAATTTAAACTTTTTTGTAGAAGAAAAATATTCTTTAGTTGAAAATTCATTTCTTTGGTTTAAAATTGTATTCTTTCTGGCTTGAAAATAAATTTAAAAAATTTTTAATTCTACTATTTTATTTTTGGCTGAAAATTTATATTTTTTGCTTGAAAATTTTAATATTTTGGTTAAAAATTCAACTATTTGGTTAAAATTTAAGCTTTTTTTCGGAAAATTAATGTGTTTTGTTAAAAATTTGTATTTTCAGGTAGAAAATTAATCTTCTAGATGAAAATAAATGCTTTTTTTAAATTTATTAGATCGAAAGTTGAACTATTTTGTTAAAAACAATTTTTTTGTATTGTTTTTTGAAGATTCATCCTGTTATTCGAAAATTCGTATCATGGTTGAAAACTCAGCTATTTTGTTCAAAATGGTTGGTTTGTTTTTCATCAAAAATGTAAAAATTCATTTCTTTGGTTGAAAATTGAATTTTTTCTTGCTTGAAAATAAATTTAAAAAATTTTTAATTCTACTATTTTATTTTTGGCTGAAAATGTATCTTTTTAAATTGAAAATTCAGCTATTTTGGTAAAAAAAATTAAGTGTTTTTTTGTGAACATTTTACCGTTTTTATTTACTTTATTTTTATGAAAATTAATTTTTTAACTGAAAATGTAATTATTTCATTTTTAGTCAAAACTTCGTCTATTTTAGTTGATTATTCAACCGTTTGGTTTAAAATTGGTCTTTTTGGGTACAATATTAAGATTGTTTGAAAATTATTATTTTTCGATTTTGTTGAAAATGCAATATTTTCATTTGAAATTTTAGTAATTTAAACTCTATCAAATTGAATTTAATATAGTGCCTGCCTTTTCATTTATTTCATAGAATTTTTTTCCCCTATTTTGGCGCCCCTTTTTTTTATCCCATCGGAGTTGACGAAAAATGTTCTCACTATTTTCAGCTGATTGGCAGAAGTATCGGGCAGCTTTTCCGAAAGGAGGTCAAAATCGACAATCTGCCACGTCTTGATTTTCCAAAAAAGTCGGAGCACATACTGCGAGTGGACGAAATTTCGAAAAGTGCCAACGAAACCGGAATCGCGGCCCTTTTCGCCGGAAGCACGTAGCATCCGGCGGAGACAATTGTTGTCGGCCTAGGTGAATAAATGACAAAAAAGAAAAAAAAAAAAAAAAGTTCAAAAATTCGAATGAGAAATAAATCTCATCAACATCTTACCCAAGTCGAAGAGATGTGATCGTATTTTCTACGATTATGCATTTAAGCTTTATATTATGAGCAGCGAGATAATTGCACGACCCTCACTCTCTTATTTATTTTTTTTTTTTTTTTAGTTGCGTTTAGTCAATTTTCGGCCCCGCGGAAGGGAACAACTTTTTTTAAAAAAAAAAAGTGGAATTGGTAATAAAAAAAAGAGTTGTTGTCGTCGTCTTGTTGCTTTTAGGAAATTTTTTTACTCCCTAGGCACTTTTTTTTGACGCCCCGAGGGTGCTTTTCCCGTTGAATTCTGTGTTATATTCTGTTGTTATTATCGTTTTATCGAACGTTGGTTTTTGTACATGATCTCGTGGCGTTAAAAAAGATGAAAAAAAAAAAAAAAAAAGAAAAACACATTCCTTGCGGCGAAACTTGGCAAAAAAAAAGAAGAGAAAATACGTAGTTAGCTCAAACTCTAAACTCGGTTTTCTACAAAGTCCCTTGTCAACGATTTTTTTTTACTTCTGTGTTCGGCGATTTTTGCTGGCCAAAAAAAAAAAAGGAAGAAAATTCGAAATGAAATTTGTTGTTTTTTTAAATTACTTGCTGAAAAGGAAGATGAAGGTTTTCAGACAAAGTCTTGCGAATTTAGTCGAAGCAGAAATGCTCTTTTGTAATTTACTTTGCATCACTCGTTTAGCTAATAATTCATTCATTCTAGGATTTAAAAAATCAAGAAAAACCACCATTAAGGCAGAAAATTGTAAAAATTGTAGAATTTTCTAAAAAAAAAAAAAAAAAAAAAATTCGCCACAGTCGACGAAAGTTTATAATATTTATATTTAATATTTATAATTGAGTTATAAAAGAAAAGAGTTGAACCGAGAAATAGATTTTATTTGCAACGATTGACTTATATAATATTACAGTTTTTGATAATTACAGGTAATTATCTTATTTACAGCAGATTATAAATAATTTACAAATCGATTCGGTAAAAAGGCCACCTCTCGCGGAAAGTCGATTTGCTGAGAAAGTTTGGATTTATAATACAGCGAAGTAATCACGATACGATCGGGAAACGAGAGCAATTCCGGGGCTTGAAAAGGAAAATAAAAAATTGCAAAAAAAAAAAAAAAAAAAAAGAGATTTTGCAATATTTTTTTTTTTTTTTAATTTCCTTGCGGCCCCCGAAGTGCTTTGAATAAATAATTATTAATTAACAAGTAACATGGCTTTCGTCGACGAAAACAAACGGGTTTATCTACAGTCTCAACGAAAAATTGCATTTAATCGATTCAAGCTGCCAACCACGCATTCATCATTGTATGTACCTACATCGGTTTTAAATAGATCATAATCTTGTATATATTGTATTGTAATAAATAAATGCATTGACAATAACTTTTTCGGGATATGTCGTTTTTCAAGCGGACCGCCTTCATTTTACAAATTTATTACATATTTTTAGTTTTTTTCTTTTACTACTCGTCAGAGTGCGCGATCTGTTTGAAATTTAAAATTTATATTTTATGAATGAAAAATATCTTTTTTTTTTTAATACAAATTAATAATAAAAGTTTGTAGTTTATTTGTAAAATAAAGTAAAAGTGTATGTTATTTAGTTTTTAAGAGAAAAAAAAAATTAATATTTTATTTATTAATTTTTCTTGCGTAGTTCTGAAGTTTACAAACATAAAATTATTGTTAACTGAAAAAATTTTAAATAGGTGTTTTGGTAAGATTCGCTTTTTTTATAACAAATAATAGAATTTTCATCTTATGAAGATAAATTTGGAACCAAAAATATCAGGACTTTTACTAGAAAAAGAAAATTTTTTAGCAAAATGCTATTCAACTAAATATTTGATGGTCGAACTTAAAAAAAGGCAAATTTTCTACTTAAACAATAAGAATTTTCAACCAAATTTGTCAGATTTTTAACTGAAAATAAAGTAAAATTTCTAACAATATACTTTAATTTCTAACAAAAAAAGTGAATTTTGAATTAAAAAAGAAAAAAAATTCCAGTCCAAATTGGAATAGTTAAATTTTCTCTTAAAATAACATTAATTTTTAATCAAAAAAGCGAATTTTTCAAAAGAATACTTAAATTTTCGGATTTAAAATGAATGTTCAACTAAAGCAATGAATCTTTCATTTTTAAAAAGAAAACAAATTTGATATTTTGAAAAACACAAATTTTAAATAAAATGCTCAATTTTGAAGGTCAAAAATTAATTTTCAAATAAAACAACAAATTTTTTAATAAAGTAGTACAATTTTCATTCTTGTGAAGATAAATTTGGAACCAAAAATATCAAGATTAAATTTTTACTAAAAAAAATTTTCAACAAAATGCATAAATTTTCAACTTTCTAACTAAAGGCAAATTTTCAACTAAAAAAAAAAAAGGAATTTTCAACCAAATTTGTCAGATTTTCAACTAAAAATAAAATCAAATTTTAACGAGAAGTTGAATAGTGACATTTTCAGATAAACAAATGAATTTTCGACAATAAAGTTTAATTTTTAACCAAAAAAAGTGAATTTTGAACTAAAAAAGAAAACATTTCTAGTCCAAAATGGAATAGTTACATTTTCTCTCAAAATAAAATTAATTTGTAATTTAAAAAAAAACGATCATGGTTGAAAACTCAGTTTTTTGTTAAAAATGGTTGGTTTGTTTTTCATCAAAAATGTGAAAATTCTAGTTTTGGTTAAAAAAATATTTTGTTTTGTTGAAAATTTAATTTTTTTGAGTAAGAATAATATCTTTTAGTTACAAATACATTTATTTGGTTGAAAATTGAATTTTTTCTTGCTGGAAAATAACTTTTTTAAATTCTACGATTCCATTTTGGGTTGAAAATCTATCTTTTTTACTTGAAAATTTAACTATTTTGGTAAAAAATTCAACTATTTGGTTGACATTTAAGCTTTTTGTTGAAAATTTATAGATTTTGTTAAAAATTCGTATTTTTAGTTAGAAAATTCATGTCCTAGTTGAAAATTATTTTTTTTTCTTGAAAATTCAACTATTTTTAAAATTAATTGTTTATTTTAACGATAAAAAAACAGGTTTTAGACAAAATAGTTTATTTAAACCATATAAGTGAATTTTCAAATATATTATTGAATCTTCAACCAAAAAATTTCTTTTTAACAATCCAGTATAACTTGAATAAAAAAAAAAAGATGAATTTTTATGGAATAATTAAATTGTTCATATTGGAACAAAAAAAAGATGCAACTAAAAAAATAAACCTCTAACAAAAAATGAAACACGAATTTGCAAACAAGAAGAATAATTTTATTAAAAAAGTCAATTTTCAAACACATAGTTGAATTCTCAACTAAAAAAATCAATTTCCAAAAAAAGAAAACCGAATTTTTAAAAAATTAGTTAAATTTTTAACCAAAAGCGAAGAATTTGTCATAAAGTACATAAATAAAAAATAGTTGAATTCAAAAAAAGAAGAATATTTTTCGCCAAAACAGATAGTTTTTTAATTAAAAAAAAACAAACTTTTTTTATAGTTTTCGCAGTAAAAAATAGAAAACTATTGAAAACGTATTATGAAACGTTCTTTCAGCAACCAATAATGTTATTTTTGTGAAATTCCGAACTATATGAAACTATATTTCAGGGATGAACTATAAATTTTTATTAATAATTTGTATTAAAAAAAAAAAAAAACTATTTTTCATATATGAAATCTGAATTTTCGCACTACTCGGACCCGAACAGATCGCGAATTGACCATCTTAGGAAAAAAAAATCGAATGGTTCGATTAATTCACTGGTATTTAAATTATCCTCTCATCTTAATATCTTCATAAAAAATTCAGGAACTTTCACTTTCAAAAGTGGAAGCCGTTATAAATATTTCTATAAATCATCAAGGCACGAGTTTGGCTCGTGATAAGGGATCATCAATAAATTACGTAACAGCTTTTTTTTTGGAGGGGGGGGGGGTAATATTTTAAAAAAAGTAGTTTAAAGTTTAGTAATTTTACAATAAAATATTCTAATAATGACTCCATCTCTATATCGGTATAAATTAAGTAGTATTTTTTCCGATTATTCCGCAAAAAAAAAAAATCCACTGAAACAAAGTTTTTTCACAATTTTTGAAAAATTACTACTAACCACAAAGTCATTGACATTTTTTTTATTTTAAACCGGGTTAAGCTACGATATTTGAAAAGATTCTAAGAGGCTTTCAGAAGATTTTTTTGAATGATCTGAAAATATTCTCAAATTTCAGAACATTTGAAAGGATTTTTAAGGAATTTAAACAAATTTCAGGGGATTTTCAAATATTCCATGGAATTTCAGTAGATTTGAGCAATTTTAGAAGATTTCAAAGGATTTTAAAGCTTATAACAAATTCCCTGGAATTTTAAGGTGATTTAAACATTTTTAGGGAATACCTTATTCATAAAGCTTTAAATATTTTCAGGGATTTCAAGGAATATCAGACTTTATTAAATGTTAACGGATTTTAACAGGTCTTATAATATTTTATTGATATTTCAGACTTTATTTAACAATAATTGAAAGATTTAAAAGATTTAAAGAGATTTTTCAATATTCCAAATAATTTCAGTAGATTTTAAAAGATTTTAGGATATTTAAAAGGACTCTAAGGAATTTTTTTCAAGAGCTTTAAAAAATTTAAAAAGATTTTAAAGGATTTCAAAGATTGGACATTTTTTGAGGTATTTTAAAAGATTCCAAGAAAATTTATAGGAATTTCATGGATTATGATCAGGTTTTTATAATATTTTAATTATACTGCAGAGAAATTATCTACAAAAATTAAGGAATTTCAAAGGATTTCAAATATTTCAAGAAATTCTTCGAATCTTTGGAAATACCTTGAAATATTTGTGAAAATTCTAAGGAATTATAGGATATTTCCAAATATTTCAAAGAATTTTAACGAACTTCAAGATATTTCCAAAATTTTAAGTGATTTTGTACCATTTTAATGGAATTTCAAAAAATTTATTTACAAGAATTTACAGATTTCAAGAGATTCTAGAATCTTTGCAAATGCCTAGAAATATTTTGAAAAATTACAAAGAATGGCAGAAGATTTCCTAATGTTCGAAAGGAATTTTACAGGATTTTATAAGATTTCCGAGGATTTCCGTAAATTTAAAAGATTTTCTCGATCTTTACAATTGCCTCGAAATATTTTGGAAGATTTAAAGAAATTCTTAAATATTTGGAAATACCTGAAATATTTGGGAAGAATCCAAGAAATTTCAGAAGATTTCCAAATATTCCAAAAGGATTTTCAAAGAATTTCAATGGATTTTATCAAATTTCTGAATTTAGCGATTTCAAAGATTTCATGAGATTTCAAAACATTATCAGGAATTTTAGAAGATTTCAAAATATTTCAGAATTTTTAAGGAGTTTCACAGAATTTTATAGGATTTCCGGGATTTCGTAATCTTTCAATGAAATTTCAAAGAATTTATTTAGAAAGAATGACGTAAAAAACAGAAAAAAAAAGAAAAATGGATTTTCAAGGAATTTATCGGGATTTTATCATATTTCTGAGGATTACAGCACTTTTAAAGAATTTCAATCAATATTCCAAAATCTCCAAGGATTTCAAATATTTCATTTGAACCTCATCATTTTTTATGCAATTTCAGGGGATTTTATAATTATTTAATTAAATTGCAGACCATTTTTGGACAAGAATTAAGAGATTTTTAAAGAATTGAAGAGATTCTCAAATCTTTGCGAATACCTTGAAATATTTCAGAAGATTCCAAGGAATTTCAGAAAAATTCAAAATATTTTGGGATTTTTAAGGAATTTCAATAAATTTCACAAGGTTTCAAATTTTTACAAATACCTTGAAATATTTGGAAAGATTCCAAGGAATTTTTTTAGGAATTTCACGGAACTGTATCTGACTTTCGAGGATTTCTGTAATGTCAGGTGATTTTGTAGTATTTTAATGTAATTGCAGACAGGTTTTGGACAAGAATTAAGAAATTTTCCAATATTTCAAAAGATTCTCAAATATTTGAAAATACTTTGGAATATTTAAGAAAATTCCAAGAATATTTTGAAGATTTCCAAATATTCTACAAGAATTTCACTGCGTTTTAGAAAATGGGGATTTCAAGAAAATTTCAAGAAATAAAACTTTTTTAAGGAATATCATCAGATTTCATTTAACTTCACGGGATTTGAAGAGTCTTTCGAATTATTCAAGGGATTTCCAAATATTTCAGAGGATTTTTTTCATAGGCTTTGCCAAGATTTCCGAGAATTTCAATAATTTTAAAGGAATTTAACGGGTATTTTAATAATTTCTTCTGGATTTCAAAGGATTTCATAGATCTTGAAATATTTCAAGAAATATGATCAGATTTTATGAATTATCACGGGATTTCAATAGATTTTATAATATTTTAATGAAATTTCAAAGATATTATTCTGATGACTTGAAGGATTTTAAGAGTTTTTCAAGGAAGTTTAGTAGATTTTAAGAATTTGAAGAGATTTCAAAGCTTTTTTTTTCTTTATTCTCAGTGTATTTTTGAGAATCCCAAGAAACTTTGAAAAAATAGAAAAAATTTTAAGGAATATCATCAGATTTCGTTTAACTTCAAGGAATTTTCTAATATTTTAATGAAATTTCAAAGACTGTATTTGCAAGAATTGAGGAACTTCAATCAATTTCAAAAACTTGAAGAGATTTTCAAATTATTCAAGTTATTTCCAAAGATTTTAAAGACCTTAGGATATTTGTAAAAATTTCCAGGAATTTCCAAATACCTGAAAGGATTTTTAATGAATTTCAACGAATTTTATGGAATTTTATCAGATTTCCGAGGATTTCTGTAACTTTAAAGAATTATAAAGGCTTTTTAAAGGGAAATTTTAATACATTTTTCAGTATTTCATAAAACTTGAAATGTTTCAAACTATTTAAAGGAATATCATCAGATTTTATGAAATTTCACAGGATTTTCACAGATTTTATAATGTTTTAATCAAATTCCAAAGATATTATTCTGAAAAATTGAAAGATTTCAAAAAATTTCAAAGCTTCTATACTTTTTTTAAAATAGTTTCGAGTTATTTTTGAGGATTTCAAAGAACTTCCTGAAAATAAGAAAATTTTAAAGGAATATCATCAGATTTCATTTAACCCCACGGAATTTCAAGGGATTTTATAATATATTAATGAAATGTCCAAAACCGTATTCACAAAATTAGAGATTACAAAGATTAGAAAACATTTTCAAATATTGCAAAGAATTTCTAAAAATGTTTAAGAATTGAAATCTTTTAGTAAAATATTTCGATCTTCTAAATTATTGTTGAAACAATAAATTTAGGAAATTTGTTCCAAGATGTGAAAAATAAGGTTTTAATCAATATTTTTCTACTAAAAATATTTTTAAAAATTACATAAGATAGGCGGGGGAGGGGGGGGGTTGTAACAAATTGTTACATGAGGGAGGGTTGAAAAATTGGCAAAAAATGTGTTACGAAATTTATGGACGGCCTCTAAGTTAATTATGTTATATCGTCGGAAATAAAACATTGATTTACGACATCTCACAAAAGTAGTAAATTTACATTATTCGGAAGACAGCGAGTCTTAAAGACTACTTGTTCGATACAAATTCTTTAATTATTGTTCCTCACTTTCAAGACTCACTTGCTCAAATCAGATTTTGAGTATTTCGATTATCAGAGTCTTCGGATTAGTATTTAGTTACAAAATATCAGAGTTTTTCTTAAACATTTCGAACAACTTTTCGCCGATTCAATAATAATTAGCTTCGTATCATCGCCAAATAAAAACAATTCCGATCAAAAACGATAAAAACAAAATTTAAAATTCAAATCTTTGATATTAAAAAAAAAAGAAAGGAAAAAACATTTTTAAGTAACTTAAAGATTCTAATTGGAAAACTAAATCAAAATTATTTTAGGATTTTGATAAAAAAATATTTAAAACTAACCCCCTATTACGAAGCTTTGAAAATGCGCAACAAAAAAAAAAGAGATGAACGATTCTGAATGTGACTATAATTATCCAGAATTGTTCGCCTCGAAATGGAAAGTTTTCGAGCCTCTCGGCAAATAACGGCGATGAGTATATTCTCGAAAAAATTCAAACGTTCAAAAACACATTCAAAGCGTACGACGCGCGCGGAAATCGCGCATTTTTTCTAAAATTACAGTTAGAAAAAAGACAGATTCGCGTCAGATCTCCCGTTTCGAAAATTCCTCTTATTTACAAAAATACAATATCTTTCAATAAATATCTGTTCCTACTTCTTTCTACACTTGTTCAATTCCATGCGAGTTTTGAGCCGTTCTATCCTATTTTTTATACCCCGAAGAAAATCGAGTTGTTTTTTCTTTAAATTCCAGCCTCGAGTTTCTCGAATTTCTCAGGCGCTTTTAATAGTCTCAGTGGATTTGCTCGGGTTCTTTTTACCAATGAGTAGACAGACATCCATGTTGTCTTTACCTTTGACGTAGACTTGGCCTCTTGGCTCAAATTCGTACCTCTCGCTCAAAACTTCGAGACAGTAACTCGGAAGTTGAATTTTTCCAGCGACTCCAGTCGAGTCCATTCGAGAAGCGATATTGACTGCGTCGCCCCAGATGTCATAGTAAAGTTTAGTGGCACCGATTACACCTGCCGTCACGTCGCCAAAGTTGTAACCCACCCTCAGAATCAATTTGAATCCCAAAAGGTCCTGATTGAAATCGCAGATTACTTTATGCATCGCCACTGCGAAATCCAGCAGCTGGAAAAGATGAGTGTTCTCACTCTCACTGTGCTGACGAACCTGCAAATTTATTTATTTTATTCAACAAATTTTATTAAGAAGGCAATGAACTATCTCTATTATAAAAATTAGCCAAAAAGGTGTCCTCCTCCTCCTCCTCCTCCTCCTTCTCTACTCCTACTCCTCCGCCTCATCCTACTTCTTTAACTCTTATTCCTGTACCTCCTCCTTTTCGTCCACTTTCTCTATCTCCTCCTTCTCTTTTTCTCCTACTTCATTGACCTCCTCCTCTACCTCATTCTACTCCTCTAAATCTTCCTACTCCTCTACCTACTCCTCCTTTTCTTCTACCTCGTCCTACTCATCTACCTAATCCTTCTTTTCTGCTTCCTCTACCTCCCTCTCCGTCGTCTCTTTCACATCCTCCTCCTCCTTTCCCTCTACCTCCCCTCTTTTTTTTACTTCTTTGACCTCCTCCACCTGTACCTCCTCCTACTCCTCTAGCTTCTCCTTTTCTTCTACTTCCTCTACCTCCTCCTACTTCTCTTTCTCCTTCTTTTCTTCTAAATCCTGATGTATCTCCTTTTTTCCTACCTCCACCTACTCTTCCTTTTCTTCTACTTCCTTCTCTGCCTTCTCCTTTTATTCTACCTCCTCTTCTTACTCCTTCTTTTTCATTACCTCCAACTACTTCTCTATCTGCTCCTGTTCTTCTAACACCTCATCCTGTAACTCCTACTTTTCTTCTACTTCCTTGTTTTCCTACTTTACCTCCTTCTCCTACTCCTCTATCTCCTCCTATTCTTTTAACTCTTCCTTCTTTCCTACCTCATCCTACTCCTTTTCCTCTACTACCTTCTCTACATTCTCCTTTTTTCTATCTACTCTTCCTACTCCTCCTTCTTTTCCTCTACTTCCACCTACTTCTCTATCTTATTTTTTTTAATTCCTCATCATGTATCTCCTCCTTTTCTTCAACCTCCTACTTTTCTTCTAACTCTTCCTACTCCTACACCTCCTCCTCTTCTTCTCCCTCCTCGTCCTCTACTTCCTCCTTTTCTTTCATTTTCTGTACCTAATCTTCCTGCCTTTCTTCTACTTCTTTGTTCACCTCTTCCACCTCCTCCTACGCCTCTATCTCCACCTCCTGTACCTCCTTCTTTTCTTCTACCTTCCCCTACTCCTCCTCTACCGCCTCCTCTGCCGCCTCCTCTACCTTAGCTTTTTCTGTTACCTTCTCTTCCTACTCTTTCTTCTCCTCTACCTCCATCTACTTCTCCATCTCGTCCTTTTCTTCTAACTCCACATTCTCTTCTACCTCCTCCTTAACCTCCGGTACCTCCTTCTTTTCTTCTACCTCCTACTCATCCTTCCTCCTCCTCCTCTACCTCGTCCTACTCCTCTACCTCCTCCTACTCCTCTACCTACTCCTTTCCTTTTTACTTTCTCTACCTCCTCCTCCTTTTCTTCTACTTCCTTGTTCCTCTCTGTATACCTCCTTCTACTCCTCTAGCTCCTCCTTTCTTCTAAATTCTTCTCGTGTATCTCTTTTTTTCCTACCTCCTCCTTTTCTTCTACCGCCTTCTCTACTTTCTCCTTTTCTTCTACCTCCTCTTCCTACTCCTACTTCTTTTTCTCGACGAATTTTTAAATAAAATTATGAATCTTCAACTGGAATAGTGGAATTTTAAACAAAACATATGAATTTTCAAATAATATTATGAATATTTAACTGACATATGTTAATTTTTCACCAAAAACATGTATTTTTTAAACAGTAAAATTAATGTTGAAACACAAAGATTAATTTTCTATAAAAAAAAAACAATTTTTCAACAAAATACATGAATTTTAAATCAAAAGTTGAATTTTCAATAAAAGAGGAAAAATATTCAACCTTTTCTTCCAGTTTCTCTACCTAATCATCCTCATTTTCTTCTACTTCTTTGTTCTCCTCTTCTACCTCCTCCTACTCCTCTATTTCCTACTTTTCTTCTAACTACTCCTTCTGCACATCCTCCTTTTCCTCTACCTCCTCTTTTAACTCCTCCACCTTTTCCTCTACTTCCTCCTTCTCCTCCTCTACCTCCTCCTCTTCTTCTACCTCATCCTACTTACCTACCTCCTTTCCTTCTGCTTTCTCTATCTCCCTCCTCCTCCATCTTTTTTACCTCCTAATCCTCCTTTTTTTAGACTTCCTTGGCGCCCTCCACTACCTCCTACCCCTCTACCTCCCCCTTTTCTTTTACCTCTTCTTTCTCTCCCTCCTCCTACTCCTCCTTTCCTTCTACAGGATGACGTTTGCGCGTTTAATTTAAAATTCCTCATTGTAAAGTAAATGAATTTTCAAAGAAAATTATGAATCTTTCACTGGAATGGTGGAATTTTAAACAAAACAGGTGAATTTTCAACAAAAATTAGAAATATTTGACTGAAATACTTGAATGTTTAACAAAGAAGATGTATTTTTAAACAGTAAGATTCATTTTCAAAGAAAAAAATTAATTTTCTATAAAAAAATACAACTTTTCAACAAAATACATGAATATCAACGCAAAAGTTGAATTTTCAATTAAAGAAGACAAGTATTCTACCTAATTGTTGAATTTTACACTAGAAAAAAATCGATTTTCAAGATAAAATGAAATAGTTTTATTTTTAGTCAAAACAATTAGTTTTCATCTTAACTGATGATTTTTCTACTAAAATAATCAACTGGAATAGTTGAATTTTAAACACAAAAAAAAATTTGTACTAAAAAAGACCATTTAGCAACAAAAAATTGATTAATGAAATTTGTAGTCAAAAAATGAATGTTTAATAAAAAAAATGAATTTTTAACTAAAATTGTAGAACACTGAACTGCAATAGTATTATCAATTTAAAAAAAAAAATTTCAACCAAAAAATAAACAAATTTCAAATAAAATAGCTCATTTTTTAACCAGAAAATTGATTTTTTAATTAAAATGATGAATCTTCAATAAAAAAAATAGTTTTCAACAAAAGAGTTTATTTTTCAATCAAGTAAATCTTATTCGAACCTGAAAGATTAATTTTTAACTGAAATGATGAATATTTAACTGGAATAGTTGAATTATCAATCGAAAAGAAGAATTTTGAAAAGCATATGAATTTTCAACAAAAAAAAGTTGAATATTCCGTTAGAAAATTAACTCCTTACAAACTAAAAATCGGATTTTCAGAAAAATAGTTAAATTTTCTAATGGAAGTAAAATTTTTAGTTGAAAATTTGATTTTCAAAAAAGTAGATGCATTTTTAGAAAGAGAAGAATTCTCAATTAAAATGACAAATCTTTCAACAATAAAACAATCTTTAACAAAAGAGTTAATCTTTTTAAACGCAAGTAGTTAGATTTTCTAGAAAAAAATTTGTTTGATAATCATTTTTGTACACGCGCGAAGAGTGATTAATTTCCAAATAAAATGATAAATCCTCAACTGGATTAGTGGAATTTTAAACCCAAAAATTAGTTCTCAACTAAAAGAATGAGTATTTAATTGAAATAGTTGACTTTTCAAAAAAATAAAAAATAAATTTTTATTACAAAAGATTAATTGTTAACCAAAACTTAAATAATTAAATTTAGGGTACGAAAATGAATGTCCAATCAAACAAAAAATCAACGAAAAAATATCAGTTTTCAAAGAAGAAAAATAAATACTTAAATTTGTAGTAAAAAAAAATAATTTTCAACCAAAGATATGAATTTTTAACAAAAGACTTTAACTTTGAACAAAATAATTTTACTTCCAACCCAAAAGGAGAAATTTTTTTCGAAAAAAATCTTTTTTTTAACAAAATACGTGACTTTTCAACTGAAAGAGTTGAATTTTCAAACAAACAAAATTAATTTTTACTAAAAGAGATATATATTTTTAGCCAAAATTTTAATAATTAAATTACCAGTTAAAAAAGTAACGTTTAACCAAACAGATGAATTTTAAATTACGGCTATAAAATTTTCAATTGGAATTAGTTAAATTTTGAGTTATAGAAATTACTTTAAAGAAAACAAAAACTGATTTTAAATGTTAAATTTTAACATTCCTTGTATCAAGAAAAATGATAATTCTTTTTAATAAATATCAGTTTCAACTCAAAATTGGTTAAAATTTTAAAGTTCCCTGCTTCAAATCAGAATTAAAATTCTTTGGAAAAAATTCTTTTTCCAATTCAGAATTTTATTCTTTTTCGAAAATTTCCGATACTAGCTCGGAATTTGTTAAAATTTTCAATTACGCGGTTCCAAGTCAAAATTCTTATTATTTTGGATAAATTCCAGCTCCAACTACAAATTTGTAAAAGATTGAAAATTCCCTGCTCAAATTAAAAGTTAAATTATTTTTATTTTAAAAAGTTTAAAAATCCTTAAAAGGCTTCGAAACTTTACTTGAAGATCATGAAACATCTACATGCTGTTTCAAATGTTTTTAGATTTAAAAATATTATCAAAAGCTTTTCACAACTTCTAAATATCTTTTAAAATTATTCGAATTTCAAATAATTTTTTTAAATAAAAAATCTTTTTCAATTTTTCCTAGCAGTTTTAAAAAATGTTATTATTCATTTGAAGCCTGTTAAAAATTTTAAAAAGCTTCTCAATTTTTTGTTCAAAAATTGCCAAATTCTACATTTTGTTTTAAATATGGGGCGTGGGCACTTTGTTTAAGTTATTTGAAAATCATTTCAAACTTCATATTAATTTTGAATTTTTTCAACTTAATCGAATATTTTCTAAGAATAATATGAAAATTCAACAATTCGACTTACAAATTAATTTTTTTTTTAAACAGAAAAATTAAAATAGTAAAGCTCAAAGTCTAGTTTTTTTTTAGTTTTGAATATTTAATTTATAATTACTGATTTTAAATGAACAGTCAGATTATTCTAAATATTAAGTAATTGTTCTTTTTCTTAGTTGACAAATTTCAAATTGCATGGATTAAAAATGGAATATTTTAGACTGAAATGTAATAAAAGCGTTTAATTCTAAATAAATTATTTTTTACATTCTTTTAAAATTAAAAATATTTTATCAGGGTGTCTAGCGATTCTTAGGAACAAAATTCAACGCCTTTTACAGGTTTTCCAGTTCAAGAAATACACATTTTCCAGGTCTCCTTTTTTACATCGAATAATGAAATAAACGTTTTGTCATACATGTAAAAAATGAGCCATTTAATTTTTTATTGGCAAAAAATTTCTAAAGAAATCCGAATCGTAAATAAACAAATTCTTAATTTTTTGTGAACATGAGTCATCTTTGTGAAATCTTTAGCAATATTTTTAAATCTTTGTAATGGCTTTGAAATCATTGAAATCTTTGTGAAATCCTTTGATATCTTTATGAAGTATTACAAACTTTAGTGAAAGCTTGAAATTGCGGTGAAATCTTTGAGAAATCTTTTGGCATTTTTCAAAGCTTTCGTAAAATCTTTAAAATTCTTAAAATCTTTGAAATCTTTGTGAACTATTTTTTAAATCTTTGTTTACGAAATCTTTTGTGTTTGTTTAAAATCTTTTTAATGTTTTGAAATTCTTGAAATCTTTTAAAACCCTTATGAATTATTTAAAGAAATTGTGAAATCTTCTCAAAGTATTTTCTATTTGTTTGAAATAACTGGAATATTTAAAATATTTGTGAAATCTTTATGAAATTTTTTGCAATCGTTTAAAATCACTGGAATATTTTAAATCTTTGTTAAATCTTTTGAAATCTTATAAAAAAATTTTTATATCGTTTAAAATATTTTGAAATCTTTGAAATCTGTTGTACTGTACCCTTGTTGAAATCTTTTAATTCCTTGAAAACTTTGAAATCTACGAAAACTTTGTGAAATTTTTTTTAATCTTTATAAAATCTTTGAAATATTTTTGAAATGTTTCTTTAATCTTTGTTCGTGAAATATTTTCTGTTTGTTTGAAATTATTAAAATCTTTTAAAATCTTCTCAAATTTGTTGAAAACTTTTGAAATCATTAAAAATCTTTTAAGTGTTTTGGAATCTTTGAAATCTGGTGTACTTGTGGCAATCTTTGAAATTCTTGAAATGTTTTGAAATCCTTAAAAATTCTTTAAAATATTTCAGAAATCTTTGCGAAATCTTTTGTAATCGTTTGAAATCTTATCAAACATTGTTAAGTTGTTTAAAATCTTTGAAATGGTTTCAAATCCTTGAAATCTATTGTTTTGAAATCTTTATAAATGTTTTATGAAATCTTTGAAACTTTTGTGAAATCTTTTGACATCTAAAAAATTTTGAAGTTATTTAAAACCTTGAAAATGTTTTGAAATCTTTAAAATCTCTTGAAAGTTTTAAAATCTTTGTGCAATGTTTTGAAATCTTAGCGAAACGTTCGAAATCTTTTTGAAATCTTTGTGATTTCGTTGGAATTATTTAAATCATTACAAATCTTAGTGAAATCTTTTTATATCTCCTAAAAATGTTTGAAATTGCTTAAAATTTTGAAATGTTTTGCAATCTTAGAAATGGGGTTTAATATACCTTTTTTAAAATCTTTAAACTCTTTTGTAAGTTTTAAAATCTTTTTGAAATGTTTGAAATCTTTGTGAAATATTCAAAATCTTTATGAAATGTTCCAAATCTTTGGGGAATTTTTTCGAAAACTTTTTAAACTAGTGTACACGCCTTTTTTGAATGTTTGAAATCCTTGAAATCTTTATGAAATATTTTGAAATGTTTATCAAATCTTTGTTTGAAAAATCTTTTGTATTCGTTGAAGTAATTTAATTATTTGAAATATTTCGAAATCTTCTAACATCTTTTAAAACCTCTTGAAATCGTTTCAAAATTTTAAAATCTTTGAAATGTTTTGAAATGTTTGAAATATTTTGAAATATTTTGTAACCTTTTGAACTGATTGTGAACTGATTCCGAATCATCTTCTACAATAAATTATTATTTATTTTTTAAATCTTTAAGTGAATTCAATATTTAAAAAAAAACATTAATTAATTTATATTCACAGTTGATCAACTAAAAATGTTTGTTATTGAAAATCTTCGATTTTCTTCGCTTCTAATTTCTAATTGTTTATGTCTTAAAAATTGCATTTTGAAATTATTTTAATTCAAATCTACGTTTAAAAATCATAATTGAAAAAGATAAAAATTAAACTGATTATTAAAAAAAAGGGGTTGAAATCAAACTTAGACGGATATTTTTTTCTAAAAATTTGTAAAAATTGCCGATTTCCCGAAGCAGTGGCCACTCTGAAATAATTTCTGAAATTAAACTTGCTTATTGTATCAACTTTATGAGCCATTTATTGAAAAATGCAACCATTTTGGATATAAAAAAACAGTAGAAAATGTTTACTCAGAGTGGCCGTTTTAATCGGAAGAAAAAAATTCCCGGTTTTTTTCTCGGTTCGCAAACATTTTTCATGGCCAATGCAATTTAAAAAATCAAACTATATTCTAAACATTTTTCAATATAAAGTAATAAACAATAAACCACAAATTAAAGGATTCAATATGGGACACTTGAATTCCAAATTTTTAAAATTGAAGTTTCAAAGTTTTCAATTCAAAAATTGTGTTTTCAAATTCTCAAAAATGTACACGTAGAAAATGAAAGGTACTAACACTTTTCAATTAAATAATGTTAAATGAAATTCAAATAAACTGCAAAATTCGGAACTTTTATAAATTATAGAGTTCAAAGATTTAGATTAAGTTCCAAAAATATAAATCCACGTTAACATTTTCAATAGTCTGAATTAAAGAACCAAGCAATGAACTTTTAACAATTTTCAAAATTATATTATTCCAAGTAATTTTAAGCTAGTAACACTCAAAATTGCAAAATAATTTTTTTAACTTAACAGTTCTTAAATTAAAAGTTAAATTATTTTTATTTTAAAAAGCCTAGACATCCTTCAAAATCTTTAAAATTTTATTTCAAAATCTTGAGAAATCTAGAAGCGGTTTTAAATTTTTCCAAATTTAAAATGATTTTTGAATTTTTTGTCAGAACTTTTAAATATATTTCAAAATAAATTGAATTTTTTCTATAACTTTTGTAAAATCCTGAAAATTTAAAAAACAAATTAAATGTGAATTTATAAATAACAATAGAACACTTATTATTTGTAAAAATATTAGGGTAATTTTAACAGATATTTATTAGTTGAGAAAAGATTCGAAATAAATTTAGAACTTGAAATGACTTCAAATACTTACAGCAGAATTAAGAATAAAATGTAGATTTTTGCAAATTTCAAACTGAAAGACTTTAAAAGATTACAAATTTTTTTAAGATTCTTAGGAAAATTGAAAATGATTTTTCACTTTGAAAAATTATTGTAACAGAAAGTTTAAGAAGATTTTAAGATTTAAAAAAAATGATCAAAGAAGACATTAAGAAATTTCAAATTAAATGGGATAAACATTAAATAATTTAGACTTACGATATTTTTAATTCAATAAAAACCTTTAATTATGACTATATTATTATGGATTTATTTTTAAGTTGAAAATAGTAAAACGCATGTTTACACTTTTTAATAGCTGAAAAAATTAAAAGAAATAATATATTAATAAATTTATTTATTTAATTTAATATAAAGGAATACTTGAAATACTGAAATGAAAATATATTACTGATGAATCATGAAAATTTTTATTAAAAAATAAAATCATCGGAATAAATGATATATTAAATTCAATTTTTGTTAAGACTTTGGGATTGAAACAGTTACAATCTGAAAATTCTCAAATTTTGAACGGATTTAGAATTATTTGGCCAAATCAATTATTGTTCAGATTTCTATACTTAGAGTACAGATCCATTTTGAAAATAATTTATTTATTTATATTTACAGTTGATAAAATAAAGTTGTTTTTATCAAAAATTTTCAACTTTAAATGCTTTTAATTTTTAATTGTTTAAATCCTCGAAGCTGCACCCCAAAACGGTCAATTCCAAAAATATAAATGCACGTATTAATTTTTAAATATTTTAAATATCCTTGAAAAGCTTCAAAATTTTATTTTAAAAACTTGAGAAATCTAGAAGTTGTTTTAAATTTATTTAAATTTAAAATTATTTTTGAAATTTTTTTCATAGAACTTCTAAATATCTTTTGCAATTAATCGAATTTTTCCTAAAATTTTTAGAAAATCCTGCAAATTAAAAAAAAATCATTAAAATCTTTCAGATTATTTCTTAACAATTTTAGAAATCTTTTAAAATCTTTTAAAATATTCTCTTAAAATAATTTTCCAAAATAAACAATTATTTTTAATTTTCCTAAGAATCTTAAGAAAATGATTTTATTCTTTTGAAGTCTTTCTCAATTTTTCAAAAAAATGGAAGGTACTAACACATCAATGAACTTTGAATTTTTTAAATTATATTTTTATATAGATTTTTCTTCTGAAAATTCGTAAAATTCCCGCTTTCCCGATCAGGAAAACTTTATATTGTTTTCAATGAATGGTAAAGGACTCATAAAATACAAATAATTTGTTTATTATTCCATTTATTTGGTATAAACAAATTTGATAAACAAATTGACAAATAGTTTTATTATTGGTAAATTTTTTGTTGCTAAAAGTGCTTCCCATTAATGTAGCAATGACATTTGATAACAAAAATAATTTAAAAGTTTATAATAACTATTGTTATAAACAATACTTGTGACAAAATATTAGAATTTAAGATTTTTCAAATTATAATTTCCTTCAGTTGCCGGAACGACTTCAGTTTTTTCTCAATATAATAAATCTTGATTAATTTTTAATAAAATATAACAATTTAAAATTTTTTAAACAAATTTTCTAAACAAATTCAAAATTTTGGTCCTTTCGCATAGAAATTTTTTTGATTTGCACTGGAAATTTTTTAAGATGTTGGACTAATGACTTCTAGTCACAAAAATATTTGAGAAGTTAACAATAACCATTGTTATAAATAATTCTCGTGACAAAATATTGAAATGTAAGGTTTTATCAAATTTTTTGTTTTCTTTAATCGCTACAATGGCTATGGATATTCCTAAAAAAATGTATCGTGATAGATTGAAAATGAATCATAACACTGATGCATGCTAAGATTGACTCAATACAAAATCTTTTGACAATAACCCACCGATTTGGCCATCAAAGAAAATTTATATTTGATAAAACCGTAAGTTTAAATATATTTTGTCACAAGAATTGTTAATAACAGTGGTTATTGTTAACTTATTCTAACATTTTTCTGACTAGCAATCATTCGTCCAATAGCTTAAAACATTTCCAGTGCAAAAATAATGGTCTATGCGAAAGGGCCAAAATTTTTAATTTGTTCATCTAATTTGTTTACCAAAATTTTAATTGTTATATTTTATCAAATATTATTAAATATTTATTATTTTAAAGAATAACTGAAGTCGTTCTGGCCATTGAAGGAAATTATAATTTGAAAAATCTCAAATTCTAACATTTTGCCACAAAAATTGTTTATCACAGTGGTTATTATAAACATTTTTTTTTAAAATGAAAAAGTGAATTTCCTCCATTGTGCGACATAAGTACGGTACGTTTGTTTATAGAGTTTAATCACTTATAGTCAGTTTTTTTAGAAATGAGGTTTGTAATAATATAATTAAATACTTCATTCAAAATCTCCTTTCAATTTTTTAATAAAATTATTAGGGGTTGAATGCAGCGAGAAAAAAGCTTTTAAGATTAAGCAACAAATAAATTATTGAACTGTAGAAATAATATATATGAAGTTATATTCAATTTAAATGAATATATACATTATATTGAATAATAATAAATCCATTTTCTCATTTATTAGTCTTGTCATTGACTTTTTACCAAGTTATTTCCTCAAAAATTTTAATTACAATTATCATCACTTTTTAAAAATATTTTCTTCAAAACTTGAAATTCTTAAGATTTAAAGGTACAAAGATTCTTTACTTTGCAACTTAAGTTGTAGTCTTACATATTTTAATTATTATTGTATTTATATTGGATACTTGAATATTATTAATTTTTTCATTAGCTACATTAATAATTTTAACAATAAATAATTTTTTTTAACTTGAACAAATAATAAAATCAATAATATCAGAAAAATAAATCATAGAAATATGAAGTTCGAACTGCTTTCAAAATGTATCTCAAAATTAGATTTTATATAGATTAAACTACATATTTTCATGAATTTTTCTTTTTTCTTAAATAATTAGTAATAGTTACTCTTATTTTTTCATATCTCTTTTTTTGTTTATTTGCAAACAGCATCAAGTTTTTAATTATTTTTGCTTCTTCTTAATGCAATTCATTGAAAAAATCAGACTTAATTTTTGTGGCGCCATCTGTTGGATTAGTTAGACAGACATTTCCCCTCCGGATCGTAAGAAAACAGAAAAGTGGGGGCGATGCATGGGGCTAATTTCAACCGTTTTTAAATAATTTCCTAAATTGTGATTTTTATCAATTATTATATCATTTAGTTTAGAATGCTTAATTCGGAAATCTTTCACGTTAAACATTTTCCATTTTAGATTTTTAATTTTTAAGTATATATTTTAACTTGAAGAATTTTAAAATTCAGTTTTAAAGGCTAAACAGAAAGGAAAAATTAGAAATTTTTAAAATCGAAGATTTTTTTATAAAAAACCGGGTGGTCGCCGGACTGGGAAAGCGGGAATTTTAAGAATTTTCAGAAGAAAAATCTATATAAAAATATAATTTAAAAAATTTAAAGTTCATTGATTCTTCAATTTAGAGCATTGAAAATGATAAAGTGGATTAAATTTTTTCAATTTTTGTCTGCATCTTGAACTCATTAATTTATAAAAGCAAAAAAATTGAAATTTTGCAGTTTATCTGCATTTTATTTAAAATTGATAAATTGAAAAGTGTTAGTACCTTCCATTTTTTTTTTTTTTTTTGAAGAATTGAGAAAGGTTTCAAAAGAATAAAATCATTTTCTTAAGATTCTTAGGAAAATTGAAAATAATTGTTTATTTTGGAAAATTATTTTAAGTGAATATATGAAAAGATTTAAAAATTTTAAAAGATTTCTAAAATTGTTAAGAAAGAATCTGAGATGTTAAGAATTTCTTTTTTTTTAATTTGCAGGATTTTCTAAAAATTTTAGGAAAAATTCGATTAATTGCAAAAGATATTTAGAAGTTCTATGAAAATAATTTTTAATTTAAATAAATTTAAAACAACTTCTAGATTTTTCAAGTTTTTGGAATACAATTTTGAGGCTTTTCAAGGATATTTAAAATATTTAAAATGAAAATAATTTAACTTCTAATTTACGAAGTGGGCAGTTAAAAAAATGTTAATTTTTAAATTTGTTGAAATTTGGAAGTTGATCGATTGATTTTTTATTTTAGAGCATTGAAAATTAATACGTGCATTCATATTTTTGAAATTGAATCCGAATATTTGAACTCTATCATTTATGAAAATTAAAAAAAAAATGGGAAATGACAGTGAATTTACTGATTTTTATAAATTATTGTTTCATTTAGTTTAGTTAGAAGGTTTATTTCGAAAAGCTTTCACTTCAAAAATTTTCCATTTTAGATTTTTAATTTTTTAAAGTATATATTTTAATTTATAGAATTTTAAAATGCAGTTTTAAAGGCTTAAAAAATCAGAAGTTTTTAAAATCGAACATTTTTTAAATAAAAAACAGGGTGGCCGTTTTGGAGTGCAGTTTTGAGGATTTAAACAATTAAAAATTAAAAGCATTTAAAGTTGAAAATTTTTGATAAAAACAACATTATTTTATCAGCTGTAAATATAAATAAATAAATTATTTTTAAAATGGATCTGTACTCTAAGTATAGAAATCTGAACAATAATTGATTTGGTCAAACAATTCTAGATCCGTTCAAAATTTGAGAATTTTAATAAATAAATGTATTAATATATTATTTCTTTCAATTTTTTCAGCTATTAAAAAGTGTAAACGTGCGTTTTACTATTTTCAACTTAAAAATAAATCCATAACAATATAGTCATATTTAAAGGTTTTTATTAAATTAGAAATATTGTGAGTGTACAAAATGTATCTCAAAATTAAATTTTATGCAGATTAACCTACATATTTTCATGAATTTTTCTTCTTTTTTAAATAATTAGTAATAGTTACTCTTATTTTTTCATATCTCTTTTTTTTCGTTTATTTGCAAACAGCATCAAGTTTTAAATTATTTTTGCTTTTTCTTAATACAATTCAATGAAAAACTCAGACCTAATTTTTGTGGCGCCATCTGTTGGATTACACAGGCCGACAAAATTTGACAAAGGTCCGGAACCAGAGACCAGACCTAGTATACCCGAAGGTTTTTGCTGCGCTGAATCCGAATCCGACCTCA
>NC_046661.1:146004569-146006592 GCF_010883055.1 Belonocnema kinseyi | reverse complement strand
CGTTAAAACACCCTATATAGCATATGTGAGACTATAAGCCCAATTTATAAGTGATCGTATTCGATCGAAAAAATCTATATATAGGTTTTTGAGGTTGCTCATAAAGAATATGAAGTCAGATTTTGAAAATTCAATGTGGCTGCCATTTTGGATCCGCCATTTTGAAGTGTTAGGGCTCGAAAGTTACCGGGCTTGGGGGTGAAATTTTTCATATTTGAATCCGCCATATCTCGGCTATGAAAAATCTTATCAAAAAGTTAGGCATCGCATTTTGAAGGTAAAGAGTAGTTCTTTACGATGCCATTGTCAGTTTGTGAAAAAAAATTTTTTCGCGATGTTACGGAGCCTCGAACACTGAGGGTGATGAAATTTTTCTGAGGTCAGATTCGGATTCAGCGCAGCAAAAACCTTCGGGTATAGTAGGTCTGGTCTCTGATTCTGAGAATTGTTGGCCTGTGTTATTAGTTAGACCGACATTTCCCCTCCGGATCGTAAGAAAACTACTACAATATACACATACACGGTCGAGACAGGGGGCTGGTTGAAATCAAAGTTGGACAATCACTATATATTCAAGTGTCACCTTAAAATAAAGAAAAAAATCAAACCCACCTGTGGATTAAGACCGCTCGCAGCCATAAAAGTGCTTCCAATCGTCTTGATCTTCTCAACATTCGCATAATCCGGCTTCTCCAGAAGTTCATCAAAATCCCCAATCAATTCGTTCAGCACTCTCAAATATTCTTTCCCGCCGAGATACGACTCATCATACAACTCGTTAAAATTGACAATACTCGCAAAAATAATGCCAACAGCCTTGTGATTCTGGGAATATTTGGCAGTTGTTTTCAGCTGATCAGCCACATATTTCGGTATGATATTATGCAGCAACCAATCAGCCTGATTCTTCATACTCTGGACCCGCGCTTTGTCCCTCGCCGCGACCGCATTCCCGTGGAAACTCAATCTATAACTAATTTCAAACTCCCGATTCAGGAACCAAACGAGCACCAACAAGAGCGCCATATCAAGAAAAATCTCGGAATTGTAGAGCCTCTCATTGTAAATCCTCTTCCTCTCACTGCCCCTCAACGACTTCTTCCTCCTCGACTCTTTCCCCTCGTCACCATTTTCAAATCTCTCGATCGGTTCCGCAGCCGAGATCGGAATCACCAGGAGGCTTCGATTCTCAAAGATAATTCGCTCCGTGAACTCGCCGATTCTCGAGGAATTGAGAAAACCCGGATAATCCGGAGAAGAACTCCTTTTGAGATCGACACTCGTCGCTTGATTCTTGTAGAGTGAGACTTGGCTCGCGACGAGACAAATGAACAGAATTCCCGTGACAGTCACCAGGAGATTCTTCATCCAGCAGTTGAGCTGGGTGAAGTTGCAGAAGTGGACCAGACCCACGAAGATGATGTAGCTGTAGTAATATTCGAAATTGGTGAAATCCGTGCGGAAGTTGCAGGTAAAGTTCATCAGGATGGAGACAATTGGGAGGGCGACTAGAACGGCGCCGCAGACGTGCCAGGGATACCATCGTGAGAAAAATTTGAAGATCCGGTGGGCGAAAGTCGCGTGCATTGTGCTGGGATCGAGGAGTTGCCGGACGCAGAGGAAAACGGCAAAAGCCTGAATTAGAGTCGCGATCACGAAGAAGACGATGAAGTAGATGGAGGGCCTGCAGAGGAGGAAGAGTGAGATTGTGATTGCCGAGTAGACGAGGGCGGATATGAGGATGTCGAAGTAGGTGTTGAAGCGCGAAGTCGCCAAAGTTGGCGGATTGCCGCCAAATCCCTCGGAAGCCTTGTGAGCGTTCTCACGATACTCTTTCTCCATCTCCTTGTTCTTGAAGAAGAGGGTGACGCTCGAGAGCGGAGGTTTCACGAAGTATGAGCGCTGCGAGCTCACGTTGTCCTGCACGCATCTGGAAATTATCACTTTTTATACAAATTTGTTCAATTCTGTACCATATAGTTGCATTTTTATAGAAAAAAAAACAACCAAAAAAAAAAAAAAA
>NC_046661.1:145999849-146004469 GCF_010883055.1 Belonocnema kinseyi | reverse complement strand
TGAAAAACACAAACAAACAAAAAACGAATTTTCAACGAAATAGTTGAATCCTCAATCAAAAAAATGAAATTTCAACTAAAATGATGATGTTTAATAAAAAAACCATGAATTTTTTAACCAAATAGTTGATTTTTCGACAAAAAAATGAATTTTCAACCAAGAAGATTAATTTTCAACGAAAGAAGATAAATATTCCACCAAAAATGGCATATTTACATTTTTAGTTTAAAAAAACTGAAAAAAAATTATAAAAATAAATTTTTTAACCAAATAGTTGAATTTTCGACAAAAAGATGAATTTTCAACCAAGGGGATTAATCTTCAACTGAAACTTTGAACCCTATACAAAAATTTAATGTTAAACAAAATAATCGACTTTTCGAGAAAAAGATGAATTTTTAACCAAGAGGATTAATTTTCAACCAAAAAAAAAACATTTTGAATCAAGAATAAATAAAGTTAAAAAAGAAAAAATGAATTTTCAACTAAAAAAGATCAATTTTGAACAAAAAATGGAATAGTTAAATTTTTAGTTAAAAAAAGAAAAAAGAATGTTTAACTAAAAAAGGTACATTTTCAAAAAAAATGCAATAGTTGCATTTTTAGTTAAAAAAAAGAAGAAGAAATAAATCAAAATAAATTTGTTAACCAAATAGTTGAATTTTCGACAAAAAGATCAATTTTCAACCAAGAAGCAAAATTTTAAATAAAAAATGAAATTGTTAAATTTTTAGTTAAAAAAGAGAAAGAATGTTCAACTAAAAAAGTGTATGCTTTAAATAAAAAATGAAATAGTTACATTTTTAGTGAAAACAAAATTTCAACAAAAAAATGAAATTTCGACTAAAATGATGATCTTTAATAAAAAAAACAATGAATTTTTTAACCAAATAGTTGAATTTTCGACAAAAAAAAAACGAATTTTCAACCCAGAGAATTAATTTTCAACGAAAAAAGATAAATTTTCGACCAAAAATGGAATAGTTACATTTTTAGTTAAAAAAAAGAAGAAAAAAATTATCAAAATAAATTTTTTAACCAAAAAGCTGAATTTTCGACAAAAAGATGAATTGTCAACCAAGGGGATTAATTTTTCAAACTGAAACTTTGAGTCCCTATAAAAAAAATTAAATGTTCAACCAAATAATCGAATTTTCGACAAAAGGATCAATTTTCAACCAAGAAGAAAAATTTTAAATAAAAAATGGAATATTTATATTTTTAGTTAAAAAAGAGAAAGAATGTTCAACTAAAAAAGGGTATGCTTTAAATAAAAAATGAAGTAGTTACATTTCTAGTGAAAACAAAATTTCAACAAAATAGTTAAATTTTCGGTTAAAAAAATTTTCAGTTGACTTTTCACGATCAAAATATGAATTTTTAATAGAAAATAATGACTTTTTAACAAAATTATTGAATTCTGTACCATTTAGTTGAATTTTTATTGAAAAACACAAACAAACAAAAAAAGAACTTTCAACGAAATAGTTGAATCCTCAAACAAAAAAATGAAATTTCAACTAAAATGATGATCTTTAATAAAAAAAAACAATGAATTTTTTAACCAAATAGTTGAATTTTCGAAAAAAACGAATTTTCAACCAAGAGAATTCATTTTTCAACTGAAACCTTGAATCCCTATAAAAAAATTAAATGTTTAAACAAATAATCGAATTTTCGAGAAAAAGATGAATTTTCAACCAAGAGGATTAATTTTCAACCAAACAAAATAAATTTTGAATCAAAAATAAAAAAGTTAAAAAAGAAAAAAGAATGTTCAACTAAAAAAGGTAAACTTTAAAAAAAATAGAATAGTTACATTTTTAGTTTAAAAAAAGGAGAGAAAAAAATTATCAAAATAAATTTTTTAACCAATAGTTGAATTTTCGACAAAAAAATGAATTTTCAACCAAGAAGATTAATTTTCAACGAAAGAACATAAATTTTCAACCAAAAATGAAATAGTTCAATTTTTAGTTAATAAAGAAAAAGAAGGTTCAACTAAAAAAGGTACATTTTGAACAAAAAATGGAATAGTTACATTTTTAGTTAAAAAAAGGAGAAATGAAATTATCAAAATAATTTTTCAACTAAAATTTTGAATCCCTATAAAAAAATTAAATGTTCAACCAAATAAGCGTATTCTCGACAAAAAGATGCATATTCAACCGAGAGGGTTAATTTTAAACCAAACAAAATAAATTTTGAATGAAAAATGAAATAGTTAAATATTTATGAAAAAAAAACGAAAAAAAGAATTTTCAACAAAACATGGAATAGTTAAATTTGTAGGTAAAAAAAGGAGAAAGAAAATTATCAAAATAAATTTTCAACTAAAATTTTGAATCACTATAAAAAAATGCATTTTTGAACGAAATAATTGAATTTTCGACAAAAATATCATTTTTCAACCAAGAGGATTAATTTTAACTAAACAAGGTAATTTTTGAATCAAAAATGAAATAGTTAAATATTTAGTTAAAAAATAAAAACCATTTTTCAACTAAAAAAGATCAATTTTCAACAATAAATGGAATAGTTACATTTTTATTGAAAAAATGCAAGAAAATAGTTAAATTTTCTGTTAAAAAATATTTCAGTTGACTTTTCACGACCAAAATATGAATTTTCAAACAAGAAATGAGTTTCGACAAAAAAACTTGAATTTAAAATAAAAAAAGATGAATTTTTAATAGAAAACGATGACTTTTTCACAAAATTTTCAAATTCTGTACCAAATAGTTGCATTTTTATTAAAAAAACGAATTAAAAAAAAACATGAATTTTTAAAGAAATAGTTCAATCCTGAACCAAAAAAATAAAATTTCAACTAAAATTATGACTTTCTCACCAAATAGTTGAATTTCCAACAACAAAAAAATTAATTTTCGACAAAAAGATGCATTTTTAACCGAGAGGAATAATTTTCAACGAAAGAAGATAAATTTTATACCAAAAATGAAATAGTTTAATGTTTAGTTAAAAACAAAAAGAAAAGGTTTTGACTAAAAACGGTCAATTTTGAACAAAAACTTGAATAGTTACATTTTTAATGAGAAAAAAACTCAACAAAATAGTTAAATTTTCTTTTAAAAAAGATTTCAGTTAATTTTTCAAGATCAAAATATAAACTTTCAATAAAAAAAGATGAATCTTTAACAGAAAAGGATGCCTTTTTACAAAAAATTTTCAAATCAGCACCAAACAGTTGCATTTTTATTTAAAAAAAAAAAGAATAATTAAAAAAACACGAATTTTTAACGAAATAGTTCCATCCTGAACCAATAGATAAAATTACAACTAAAATGATAAATATTTTTAACCAAATAGTGGAATTTCCAACAAAAACAAAATGAATTTTCTACAAAAAGATGCATTTTCAGCCGACAGGATTAATTTTCAACTAAAGAAGATAAATTTTCAACTAAAAATAAAATAGTTAAATTTTTAGTTAAAAAAGAAAAAAAAGAATTTTCAACTAAAAAAGATGAATTTTTAACCAGAAAGGATGACTTTTTAGAAAATTGTTAAATTCTGTAGCAAGTAGTCTCATTTTTATCCAAAAAATAAACATATTTGAAAAAAAAACGAATTTTCAACTAAATATCTTCAAACTTAAAATCTTCAACCAAAGAAATGAAATTTCAACTAAAATGATTCTTATAACCAAAAAATAATGAATTTTTAAACGAAAAAGTTAAATTCTCGAAAAAGATCAATTTTCAACCAAAAGATTAATTTTTAACGGAGGAAGATAAATTTTTAACCAAAAATAAAATAGATTTCAGTTGATTTTCACGATCAAAATATGAATTTTCAATAAAAAAAAAACATGAATTTTCAACGAAATAGTTCAATCCTGAACCAAAAAATGAAATTTCAACTAAAATGATGAATTTTTAACCAAATTGTTGAATTTGCAACAACAAAAAATGAATTTTCGATAAAAAGATGCATTTTCAACCCAGAGGATTAATTTTAAATTAATTAAAATAATTTTTTAATCAAAAATGAAATAGTTAAATTTTTAGTTGAAAAAGACAAAAAGTGTTTTCAACTAAAAAATATAAATTTTCAATAAAAAATGGAATAGTTACATTTGTAGTAAAAAAATTTAACCAAATAATTAAATTTTCTGTTAAAAAGGATTTCAGTTGACTTTTTACGATCAAAATATGAATTATTAAACAAGAAATGAGTTTCGACAAAAAAAAAAACTTGAATTTAAAATAAAAAAAGATGAATTTTTAATAGAAAAGGATGACTTTTTAAAAGTGTTAAATTCTGTACCTCATAGTTGCATTTTTATTTTTTAAAAAATCAATAATTTTCAACGAAATAGTACAATCCTGAACCAAAAAATAAAATTTCAACTAAAATGAGTTAAAATGTTGAATCCTTATAAAAGAATGAATTTTTGAACCAAATATTTGAATTTTCGACAAAATGATGAATTTTGAACCAGAAGAACTTGAATTTTCGATCCAAAAAGATGATTTTTTAATCAAAAAGGACGACATTAAGGGCATGTGACACAGCTAAATACCTATATTACCGACCACAGTTTTTCAGTTCACTGAATATTTTTTTGAACCTAAGAACTTTTTTTGTAAATAAAAT
>NC_046661.1:145984880-145999749 GCF_010883055.1 Belonocnema kinseyi | reverse complement strand
TTATTTACAAAAAAAGTTCTTAGGTTCAAAAAAACATTCAGTGAACTGAAAAACTGTGGTCGGTAATATAGGTATTTAGCTGTGTCACATGCCCTTAAAAAAAATTGTTGAATTTTGTATCAAATAGTTGCATTTTTATCAAAAAAAAAAGAAAAAAAAAGATGAAATTTCTCTTAAAACAGATGAATTTTAATGTTTTTTTAAATTTATATTTAAATTTTCTGGATTTCTCGAAACTAAAAATGACGGTTACGGTTTGTGACAGGAGTAAGGGGGACCTTAAAAAATATAAATGAAAATATAGTAAATGATCAGTATTAACCTTATCAACTGGAGATCAGATTGCTTCCTGAGTTTGTGAAAACAAGCACCAAATGTGTCTGTAACTGCCGGAGGAAACGGATAGGGCGGCACCGAAGAAGAGGGATCCTGGATGGAGTTCAAGGTCGAGTTCGAGGTGTAATACCCACTCACCCTGTGGCCCAACAAGTCTCCCTGTGTCATTCCGTTCATCAGAAATAACTGCAAATATTCCAAATTCAAATGAAATATCGATTCTCTTATCCCGTTATAATCAAAAAAAAAAATTCCCAGTCATTT
The DNA here is from genome assembly GCF_010883055.1 of Belonocnema kinseyi. Taxonomy (NCBI): domain Eukaryota; kingdom Metazoa; phylum Arthropoda; class Insecta; order Hymenoptera; family Cynipidae; genus Belonocnema; species Belonocnema kinseyi. The sequence goes on along the minus strand of NC_046661.1, from coordinate 145,999,149 downwards.
CCCGGTTCTCAAACATTTTTCACGGTCAATGAAATTAAAAAATTCCAACTTTAAGGGCATGTGACACAGCTAAATACCTATATTACCGACCACAGTTTTTCAGTTCACTAAATGTTTTTTTGAACCTGAGAACTTTTTTGTAAATAAAATATCGAGCTGAAACTTTGGGAAATGTATTAGAGTACAGTAAAGTACGTTTAGGTACTGCATTTTGGTAGAAACTTCACTGAAAATTATTTCATCTTTCTTCTGAACCTCAAAATTTTTTGAACGTTCGAACTTTTTTTATACATAAAATATCGGTCTCAAACTTTGAGAAATGCAAGAACCGAAAGAAAACTACGTTAACGTACAAAGTTTAATAATAAAAGATGTAAAAAAAAATATTTGAACAATCAATTCCAACGGCATCAGCCGGTAACGTTGTACACGAAAATACGAACTCTCTAGAGCCTCGTCTAGTGGCCGCCAGGTTTCGTATTTTCCTGTACAACGTGACCGGCTGATGCCGTTGGAATTGATTGTTGAAATATTTTTTTTTACATCTTTTATTATTAACCTTTGTACTTTAACGTAGTTTTCTTTCGGTTCTTGCATTTCTCAAAGTTTGAGACCGATATTTTATGTATAAAAAAAGTTCGAACGTTCAAAAAATGTTGAGGTTCAGAAAAAAGATGAAATAATTTTCAGTGAAGTTCCTACCAAAATGCAGTACCTAAACGTACTTTATTGCACTCTAATACATTTCCCAAAGTTTCAGCTCGATATTTTATTTACAGAAAAAGTTCTTAGGTTCAAAAAAACATTCAGTGAACTGAAAAACTGTCGTCGGTAATATAGGTATTTAGCTGTGTCACATGCCCTTAAGTACCAATTTTTCTATTTGAAGTAATAAAAACGGAGCATTATTTATTTCGAAATCTTGAATAGTCTACATGTTGTTTTAAATTTTTTTTTCGTCAAATTTTTAGATAATTTTGCAATTTTTTCAGAGCCTTCAAACATTTTTGAAAATTATTTGAATTTCTCCTCAAATCTTTCTTAAAATTTTTAAAAATTCTGCAAACTTAAAAATATTTCCTTGAAATCTTGTAGATTTATTTTTGACAATTTTGGAAATCTTTTTAGATCTTTTATTTAAAATATTCTCGTAAAATTAATTTTTCAAAAACAAAACATAATTTTGAATGTTCCTAGGAAACTTGAGAAAAACTTTTTTTTATTCTTTTGAAGCCTTTCAAAAAACATTAAAAGCTTCTAAATTTTTTGGTATTTAAATCTGCAAAAACCTATATTTTGTACTGAATTAGGTAATTCTTTCAGAACTTCAAAGAATTTTTGAAAATTGTTTGAATTTTTCCTAAAATATTTCCTAAAATTTTGTAAAAATACTGCAAAATTAAAAATATTTCCTTGAGATCTTGGAGATTCATTTTTAACAATTTTTTTAAATCTTTTAAAATATTTTACAATATTCTCGTAAAATTAATTTTTCAAAATAGAAACATCATTTTCAATGTTCCTAGGAAACTTATTAAAAGTTTTTTAATTGTTTTGAAGCCTTTCAGAATTTATAAAAAGCTTCTATAGTTTGTACTCAACTAGGCCATTTTTTCAGAACTTCAAAGAATTTTTGAAAATTATTTGAATTTTTCCTGAAATCTTTCCTCAAATTTTGTAAAAATCCTGCAAAATTAAAAATATTTCCTTGAAAGCTTGCAGATTTATTTTTGACAATTTTCAAAATCTTTTTAAATCTTTTAAAATATTCTCGTAAAATTAATTTTTCAAAACATAATTTTCAATGTTTCTAGGTAACTTAAGAAAAAGTTTTTTAAAATTCTTTTGAAGCCTTTCAGAAATCTTAAAAAGCTTCTAAATTTTTTGTTATGAATCTTCAAAAATTTATATTTTGTACTGAATTAGGCAATTTTTTCGGAACTTCAAAAAAATTTTGAAAATTATTTGAATTTTTCTTCAAATCCTTCCAAAAAATTTTTTGAAATCCTGCAAAATTCAAAATATTTCCTTGAAATCTTGTAGATTCATTTTTTACAATTTTAAAAATCTGTTTAAATATTTTATTTAAAATACTCTCGTAAAATTAATTTTTCAAAATCAAAACATTTTCAATGCTCGTAGGAAACTTAAGAAAGTTTTTTTAAAAATTCTTTTGAAGCCTTTCAGAAATCTTAAAAAGCTTCTAAATTTTTTGTTATGAATCTTCAAAAATTTATATTTTGTACTGAATTAAACAATTTTTTTGGAACTTCAAAACATTTTTGAAAATTATTTGGATTTTTCCTCAAATCTTTCATACAATTTAAAAAAAAACTTTCAAAATTAAAAATATTTCCTTGAATTCTTGTAGATTCATTTTTGACAATTTTGGAAACTTTTAAAATATTCTTGTAAAATTAATTTTTCAAAATCAAAACATAATTTTCAATGTTTCTAGGTAACTTAAGAAAAAGTTTTTTAAAATTCTTTTGAAGCCTTTCAGAAATCTTAAAAAGCTTCTAAATTTGTTGTTATGAATCTGCAAAAACCTATATTTTGTACTGAATTAGGCAATTCTTTCAGAACTTCAAAGCATTTTTGAAAATTATTTGAATTTTTCTTCAAATCTTTCCTAAAATTAAAAAAACTCCTGCAAAATGAGAAATATTTCCTTAAAATCTTGTAGATTCATTTTTTACAATTTTAAAAATCTTTATAAATATTTTATTTATAATATTTTCGTAAAATTAATTTTTCAAAATTGAAACATCATTTTCAATATTCCTAGGAAACTTATTAAAAGATTTTTTTTATTGTTTTGAAGCCTTTCAGAAATCTTAAAAAGATTCTATATTTTGTACTGAATTAGGCAATTCTTTCAGAACTTCAAAGCATTTTTGAAAATTATTTGAATTTATCCTCAAATCTTTCCTAAAATGTTGTAAATATCCTGCAAAATTACAAATATTTCCTTGAAATCTTGTAGATTCATTTTTTACAATTTTAAAAATCTTTATAAATATTTTATTTATAATATTTTCGTAAAATTAATTTTTCAAAATTGAAACATCATTTTCAATATTCCTAGGAAACTTATTAAAAGTTTTTTTAAATTGTTTTGAAGCCTTTCAGAAATCTTAAAAAGATTCTATATTTTGTACTGAATTAGGCAACTCTTTCAGAACTTGAAAACATTTTTGAAACTTATTTGAATTTTTCCTCAAATGTTACCTAAATTTTTTTTTAAATCCTGCAAAATTAAAAATAATTCGTTGAAATCTTGTAGATTCATCTTTCACAATTTTAAAAATCTATTTAAATATTTTATTTGAAATATTCTCGTAAAATAAATATTTCAAAACATCATTTTGAACGTTTCTAGGTAAATTAAGAAAAAGTATTTTTATTCTTTTGAAGCCTTTCAGAAATCTTAAAAAACTTCTAAATTTTTTGTTCTGAATCTGCTAAAATCTATATTATGTACTGGATTAGGCAATTTTTCAGAACTTCAAAACATTTTTGAAAATTATTTTAATTTTCTCTAGGAATAATATGTGTTCAATATTAGTTTATACATCAAAATTCAAGCATTTTACTTAAAAATTAAAACTTTTCAAAACGAACAATTAAAATTGTAACTTTCAAACTTTTTTTTCGCTTAATTTTAAATATTTGTTTTCTAATTACTGATTTTAAATGAACAGTCAAATGTTTGTAAATATCAAACAATTGGTCTTTCTCTTAATAAAAAAATTCCAAATTTTAGACTGAAACAATGCCTGAAATTTAATAAATTCGAATACAATAATTTATTCATAATAATAAATTGATTGATTAATGCATACATAAATTAACAAATTAATAATAATTATAAGTATATTATTTTGAAGTTGGTTTAAAATTAAAAATATTTTATAAAGTTTCAATCGAGCATTCACACTTGTAAAATAAATTTTATTATTATTAATTACAAAATGTTTAAGTCCTTAAAATGACATTTTTACAATTGAATTAATTAATTTAAAAAAAAAAAGCGGTTAAAATCAAACTTGAACATATTTTTTTCTCAAAAATTATAAAATTCCCTGCCCTCGATCATTAATATAAATAAATATAAAAACTGTATTCGGGATTGTTGATAATATTGTGGAGAAATGGAGAGAAAATGAGACGGACGTACTTGTTGTTGGATACTGCTGCGCCTACTTCGAATCCCAGAATCTTTTCTGCTGCAGATGGACGAGGCGTGACTAATTGATTCCTGACCAGGTAGCAGAGGACTAGAAGGTACGGGATTCGGATCCATCTCAACTTCAGTGGAAGCATGCGTCTAAAATAAAATTCTACCGATAGAAACAAAAACCCCTACCGAAAGTTTTTTAATTTAAAATTAAATCAATTTAAAAATTGATTCCAATTTCCTAATTTAAGGCAGTTCTCGTGCCAATAGTCAGATATCTGAAGAAAAAAAAATTTTCTATCATTTTAAGAATCAAAATATTATAACTGTTTCAAAGCAATACTGTTTCATTAAAAAAAAAACATTATTTTTCATGAAAAATATTAAAATTCACAATAACAACAAAAATTAAATTTAATCATGTTTTTTGCAATTGAATTTTTTCTGAGCGTCGCTTCTTACCCATTTTTAAAAAATTATTGCATTATTGCTCTACTATTTCGAATTTTTAAAATAATTTGAAAATATAATTATTTGTTTTAAGAAAATATATATTTTAAAAGATTTCAGCCATATAAAAATTTATTTTCAATATTTTAAACTATAGAGAATGTTTTCCCGAAATAACTAAGCCGTCATTTAATAAAATTTAATCATTTTTGAAAAATTGGTAAGAAGCTTCGGTCAGAAAAAATTTAATTGCAAAAAAACATGGTTAAAATGAAGATTCAGTTTTTTATGTGAATTTTAATATTTTTCATACAAAATAATGTTTTTTTTTTTATTTGGAATGACATCAGTTATAATATTTGGATTTTTAAAATCATAGAAAAACTATTTTTTCAGATATCTGACGCACATTGGGGAAAAATTGATTTTTTTTTGGTAAAAAAAACGTACAGCCCACAAATATTAACCGATTGGGACAAACAAAAAAAAAAAAAAAGCTTATAAAATTTTTAAGAGACTTGTCAAGTCTGATTTTTAAAATAGGCTTTAATTTTTTTATAAATAAACAAATATGACGATAAAAATGGCCATTTTTTTATTTAACGTTCCCGGTGCTCGTCAATAATATGAAAATGGTTTAAATCGCCCAAATTTCATAGGGAAAATAAATTTTTAATCAAAAATGAAATAGTTCAATATTTAGTTAAAATAGAAAAAAATAATTTTCAACTAAAAAAAGTAAATTTGCAACAAAAAATGGAATAGTTCCATTTTTAGTGGAAAAAAATTCAACAAAATAGTTCAATTTTCTGTTTAAAAATATTTCAGTTGATTTTTCACGACCAAAATATAAATTTTCAAAAAAAAAAGATGAATTTTTAATAGAAAAGGATGACTTTTAAACAAAATTGTTCAATTCTGTTCCATATAGTTGCATTTTTATGAAAAAAAAACGGATTTGAAACAACAAAAAAGAAAATTTTCAACGAAATAGTTCAATCCTGAACCAAAAAATAAAATTTCAACGAAAATCATGAATTTTTAACCAAATAGTAGAATTTGCAATAACAAAAAAAAATTTCGATAAAAAGATGCATTTTCAACCGAGGAGATTAATTTCCAACTGAACAAAATAATTTTGAAATAAAAATAGAATAATTACATTTTTAGTGAGAAAAAAAAATTCAACAATACAGTTCAATTTTCTGTTAAAAAAGATTTCAGTTGACTTTTTACGATCATAATATGAATTTTCAAACAGGAAATAAATTTCTCAGAAAAAAACTTGAATTTTCAATCTGAAAAAATGATTTTTTAACCAAAAAGGATAGCGTTTTAACAAAATGGTGGAATTCTGTACCAAATAGTTGCATTTTAATTTTTTTTTTAAACAAATTAAAAAAATACAATTTTTCAACGCAATAGTTCAATACTGAACCGAAAAATAAAATTTCAACTAAAATTATGAATTTTTAACCAAGAGGATTAATTTTCAACTAAAAAAAAAATAAATTTTGAATCAAAAATGAAAGTTAAATTTTTAGTTAAAAAGGAAAAAAGAATGTTCAACGAAAAAAGGTATATTTTTAAGAAAAAATGGAATAGTTACATTTTTAGTGAAAAAAAATTAACAAAACAGTTAAATTTTCGGTTAAAAAAGATTTAAATTGACTTTTCACGACCAAAATTTGAATTTTCAAACAAGAAATAAGTTTCTACAAAAAAAACTTGAGTTTTCAATAAAAAAAAGATGAATTTTCAATAGTAAATTATGACCTTTTAACAAAATTGTTCAATTTTGTACCAAACAGTTGCATTTTTATTTTTAAAAACAAATTTTTAAAAACACGAATTTTCAACGAAATAGTTCAATTCTAAACCAGAAAAAAAATGCACTAAAATGATGACTTTTTCACCAAATAGTTTAATTTCCAACCACAAAAAAATAAATTTTCAACAAAAATATGCATTTTCAACCGAGAGGATTAATTTTCAACTAAACAAAAGTTTTCAACTAAAAAAGATCAATTTTCATCATAAAATGGAATAGTTGTATTTTCAGTGAAAATAAAATTCAACAAAATAGATCAATTATATATAATTATTATTATAATTATAAATTTCTAAGAAAAGAACTTGAATTTTCAATCTAAAAAGATGAATTTTTAACAAAAAAGGATGGCTTTTTAAAAAAATTGTCAAAATCTGTACCAAATAGTTGCATTTTTATATTTTTCTTAACGAATTAGAAAAAAACACGAATTTTCAATGAAATAGTTCAATCCTGAACCAAAAAATAAAATTTCAACTAAACTGATGAATTTTTAACCAAATAGTTGAATTTCCGAAAAAAAAGAAGAAAGAAAATTCTCAAAATAAATTTTCAACTTAAATTTTGAATCCCTATAAAAAAATGAATTTTTGAACCAAATAGTTGAATTTTTGACAAAAATATAAATTTTCGAGGATTAATTTTCAACTGAAAAAAAAAATTTTTGAATCAAAAATAAAATAGTAAAATGGTTGAATTCCGTTTGAAAAAATTATTATATTTGAGTGGCCTTTGGTACACTCTTTTAGTGTCCTAAACTAAATGTCAATTTCGTTAGCCAGCCATTTTGGATAAAAATTCAAAAAGTGATGGCATTTTGAAAATTTTTGAGATTACTTGTTTTCTTGATTCAAAAATTCTCTCCAATTTTATTCATAGTACTTGAAAAGACGAACATTTTCTTATAATAACTTTTTTTTTTATAAAAAAAAAAAAGAATTACCAGAGTTATAGCACTTACAAAATGTAAAGAAACAAACAAAAATGAAATTTTTAAGCTAAATAACGCATGATATGAAAAAAGTCCAGAAAACAAAAATTTTATTTTTTGACTAAAAGATTATAACTTATTAAATTTTTTTCGAAAAATTTAAAATTCAAATTTTGACAGCGCAAAAAAATAATCAAAAATAAAAAATTGCATTGTGCACCCAAAAATATATACAAATTTGTTATTAATTACTTTTTTATACGACAGGTAGTTTTTGCTTTATTTATAAAAAAAACATTAAAAATACAAAAATTAAATTTTTCGACACACGACACAAGCTAAGAAAAAACAAATAGATGACATTTTTTCACCAAAAGTAGAGCAAAAAAATGTTTATTAATGATTTTTTAATGTGATAGGCAGTTTCCATTTTAATCGTGAAAAATAACATTAAAAATAAAAAAATTCACTTTTTGGGAAAATGAGACAAGCTGCAATTACATTTTATAAAAAAAATTTTCGCCCAAATTATATCTACATATTTGCTTTTTTTGACCAACGGTCTGATTTTGCCATGAAACTTTTCTTCGATAGGACATTTAGTTTTTATTTTAATCGTAAAAAATAACATTAAAAATTAAAAATGATTTTTTTTTGGAAAAATGGCACAAAGTACAAAAAAACGAATAAAAAAAATTTGTTCTTCCAGAAAGGAGCTGCAAATTCGTTATTAATCATTTTTCAGTCACTCTTTTTAGTTGAAAATTCTGCTGGTTTGCTAAAAATTTATATATTTCTTAGAAAATTTACTTTTTCTTTAAATTTAATATTTTGGTGTTAAAAAGAGAACTGATTTTTTTCAGGATGAAAATTCAACTTTAAAAAAAAAAAGTTTTTTGTTTAAAAATTATATTTTGGTGGTGAAAAATAAACAGAAATCTTCTATGGATGAAAGTTTACCTTTAAAAAAATGTGCCATTTTTTAAAATTAAAAATTCATCTGCTCTAGTACAAATTTCCTTTTTTTAAAAATCAAAATGCAACTTTTTGGTCACAAATTCTTCTTCTTTGCTTGAACTTCTTTGTTGAAAATTATAATTTTTTTTATTTGAAAATTGAAATATTTGGGTAAAAGTTAATCCACATTGTTAAAAACAATTTTTTTTATTAAGAAACTTATTATTTCGGTTAAATTAATTCTTTTTTAATTGAAAATTGAACAGTTCGGTTGATAAATCAACTATTTAGTAGAAAATTCGTCTTTTTTATGATTTCAATTGTCTGTTTTAAACTTTAAATCTTCTTGCGTTTCTAGAAAATTAATCTTCTTGGTTGAAAGTTGCATTTTTTTGTTGAAACTTCAAATATTTCCGTAGAAAATTAAACAATTTGGTCAAAAATGAACTTTTTTTTGTTTAAAGTTCATATTTTTTGGTTAAAAATTTATTGTATTGGGTTGAAAATTCTTCTATTTTGGAATTTTTTTTTTTTTCCTTGAAAAGTCCCCACTTTGGTAGAAAATTGAACTATTTGTTTGAAAATGAAATTTTCAATTAAAAATTAATCTTTCAGTGTTGAAAATTCAACTATTTGGTTTAAATTTAAATTGTTTGAAGAAAAATAATTGTTAAAGTTGAAAATTTAACTGTTTTGTGGAAAATTCTTCTTTTTGGATTTAAAATTTCATTTGGTAGAAAATTCAACGATTTGGTTGAAAATTAATATTTTTAAGTTGAAAATTTAACAGTTAAGTAGAAAATTCGTCTTGTTAAATTGAAAATTAAACAATTTGGTCGAAATATGTTTTCTTTCTTACCTTTTTAGGTAGAAAATTTAAATTTTTTATTAGAAAAGAAGTCTCTTTAAAATTGAAAATTCAATTCAATTCAACTGTTTTCATAGGAAATTGATCTTTGTGGATTAATTCAACTTTTTTTTTATTTAAAACTAAAATGCTTTCTAGTTGAAAATTGAACTTTTTTCTAAAAAATTCATAGTTTCGGATTTAAAATTCAATTTTGATGTAGATGTCTATTTTCAGTTGAAACAAAAATTTCAACCAAAAGAAAACTAATTTTTAAAAAATAGTTACATTTTCAAACAAAGTGATAAATTTCCAATTGAAATTATGAATAGAAATAGAAAAATTTAAATTGTAACATTTTAAGTTTAGTTTTAAATATTGAATTTATTAATAATTTTAAATTAAAAGTCAGATATTTCTAAATTTTGAGTAATTGATCGTTTTCTTAATTAAAAAATTTCAAGTTAAATGGTTTAAAAATTGAATATTTTAGACTGAAATAATATCAGAAATATTTATAATTTAATAAAAGTTTTTAATTATAAATTTATTATTTTAAACTTGTCCTAAATTTAAAAACAGTTTATAAAGTTCAAAAACTCTTAAATATCCTTTAAACTGACGCAAATTATTTCTGAAATTTTATTTAAAAACTTTTAAAAACTCTTTTAAAAAACTTGAAAATTTTATTTTAAAATCTTCCAAAATCTACGCTTTGTTTTACTTTTCCTAAAATATTTTCTAATTTTTAATATTAAATTTTTTTTTTAAACTTTATAAATGTTATAAAGTTCTGCAAAATGAAAAAAATTACTTTGAAATCATACAGATTCTTTTTTGACAAATTTTTCAAAATATCACAAAAAATTTTGTGTATTCACTTGAAATCTTTAAAAATTCTTAAAAATTTCTTAATTTTTTATTTTATATCTTTAGAATCCACATTTTCTTTTGAATTTGTTTAATTATTTTTAAATTCAAATTGGTAATTGTACCTTTTGAAAACGTTTGAATATCTCTGAAACTTATTCAAATTTTTTCTAAAATTTTGTAATATGGGAAAATAGAAACATTTTCCTTTAAAATTTTCTAGATTCTTTTTCGAAATTCAAGGAAATTAATTTAAAAATTTGGGAAAATTAATTAAATTGAGTAGAATTCAGTGAATTTAGAAGAATTAAAACAAATTTAAAAGGATTTAGGAATAGTTAAAATTTTGAATGAAGAGATAAATCTTCAATTAAAAAGAAAATTTTTAACAAAATATTTTAACCAGGTACTAAAAGTTTTTATTAAAAACGATGACTTTTTGCCCAAAAAGTCACATTTTCTACAAAATTATCACATTACGAAATTTTATAACATTTATAACTTTTTTTGCTTCAATTATATTGTTTAGTTTTATTAAAAATTAAAATCCTTTTTATTGTAATATCCACTATTATATTTTTAAATCGAAAATTCATCTTTTTAGGATTATAATTCACTTCCTTCCTTCAAGGTTTACATACATTCTTAAAAATTAATTGTTTTAATTGAAAATGAAAAATAATTTTTTAAAGTAATAATTTAACTATTTTTTTTATTGTTGTCAATTAACTTTTTTGCAGAAAACTGATATTTTTTAGACTAAAATTTCAACTATTTGGTTAAAACTTTTTTTTTTTGAAAAAATTAATCGTCTTGGTTAACATTTTTTAATATTTGGTGCAATATTTATACATTTTGTTGAAAATTCGCTTTTCTGGTGGAAAATTAGATTTTTTTGTGAAAAATGCAACTGTTTGTTTAATGATTAATTTTTATTGTTAAGAATTCAACAATTCTGCTAAAAAATCGTCCGTTTTGTTCAATTACATTGTGTTTTATTTAAAATTAAAATCTTTGTTTTTTTACTAGTAAAATCTGAACTATTATTTTTATCATTAAAAATTCGTATTTTAGGTAGAAAAATCAACAATGAAAAATCCGTTGTTTACAATTAAAATTAATTTTTTAAATAGAAATTTTACTTTTCTATTTTTTTATGCAAATTTACCTTTTTACTTAAAAAATTCCACTATTTGGTTGAAAATTCGTCTTTATTGGCAAAAAAATAATCATCTTGGTTAAAAATTTTAACATTTAGTGGAAAATCTATACATGTTATTAAAAATTCATTTTTCTGGCGGAAAATTAGATTTTTTGGTGAAAAACGCAATTGTTCGGTTAATGATTAATTTGATTGTTTTTTTAGAATTCAACTATTCTGCTAAAAATTTGTCTTTTTGGTTAAATTAAATTGTGCTTTATTCAAAATTAAAATCTTTTTTTTATTAAAATATGAACCGGGCTTTTCAACAAAGGTTTTGATTTTTAAACAAATACTTAAATTTGGTACAAAACAGTTGGATATTCAATTTAAAGGGACAAAATTCTCAACAAAATTTTAACATATTTGAAAAAAGGTGAATTTTCACCTTAAATTATTAATTTTCAACCAAAGAATAAATTTTTTACAAACAATCATTAAAAATTCGTATTTTAGGTAAAAAATTCAACAATGGAAAATTCGCTGTTTGCAATGAAAATTAATTTTTTAAATAAAAGTTTAATTTTTCTATTTTTTTATGCAAATTGGTTTTTTAACTTAAAAAATTCCACTATTTGTTTGAAAATTCGTCTTTATTGGTAAAAAAAATTAATCGTCTTGGTTAGAAATTTTACTACTTCGTGAAGAATTTACACATTTTGTTAAAAATTCGCTTTTCTGGTGAAAAATGAAACTGTTTGTTTAATGATTATTTTTTGTTGTTAAAAATTCAACAATTCTGCTAAAAAATCGTCTTTTTGATTCAATTACATTGTATTTTATTCAAAATTAACATATTTTTTTAAAAATTACAATATGAACTATTAAGTTTATCATTATAAATTCGTATTTTAGGTAGAAAATTCAACAATGGAAAATCCGTTGTTTACAGTTAAAATTCATTTTTTAAATAGAAATTTTACTTTTATATTTTTTTATGCAAATTTATCTTTTTACTTAAAAAATTCTGGTGGAAAATTATATTTTTTGGTTAAAAAATCAATATTTGGTATAAATTTCAACTATTTTGTAAAAATTTTGTTTTTTAAGTTGAAAATGATTGGCTTCCCATAAAAATTAAACTATTTCATTTTCGGCTGAAAACTGATATTTTTTGGACTAAAATTTCAACTATTTGGTTAAAACTTCCTTTTTGGAAAAAATTAATCGTCTTGGTTAAAAATTTTGCTATTTGATTAAAAATATATAAATTATGTTAAAAATTCGCTTTTCTGGTGGAAAATTAGATGTTTTGGTGAAAAATATAACTGTTTGGTTAATGATTATTTTTTTTTAAGAATTCAACTATTCTGCTAAAAAATCGCATTGTTTGTTAAATTATATTGTGTTTTATAGAAAATTAAAACCTTTTTTTTATTATTACTAAAATGAAAATGTATACATTTTGTAAAAAAAATTCGTCTTTTTAGATTGAAAATTCCACCATTTGATTCAAAATTTATGCACTGTGTCAAAAATTGCTAAAAAAAATGGTAAATTCTTTAAAATCTTTGTAACTATTTAAAAATCTTTAACCCTTTGCGACATGGTGGGAATACCGTATTCCCACCTTTTTCATATCATTTTTTTCGATTTCAGAGTAGTTTTTGGTGGATTTTACACAGGTTTTTTTTTAATTTCATGCTCGCAGGATGATAGAAAATTGAAATTTTTGTGCGAAGGGTCTAAATTTTTAAAATAATTTGTTAATACTTATAAAAAAAGATGAAAAAAACCCTTTTTTGTTGACAAAATTCATTATTGAAAAAACTTTTCATTATATCCTTATGAAAATGAGTGCTTTAGGGTTTTTGGGGTCGCTGAATACGAATCTGGACTCAGATTTAAAAAAATTCAAAATGGCGGATCCAATATGGCTGCCGAAATTGGGAATATTTTTGGATTTTATCTGAAAATTGGTATACGGGGGTTTTTGGGCTCAGTGATCACGAATATGAACTCAGTTTTTGGAAATTTAAAATGGTGGATCCAAGATGGCGCCCGAAACTTGGAATATTTTTTTCTGAAAATTGGTATACAGAGGTTTTCAGAGTCGCTGATCACGAATCTGAAATTATACTTTGAAAATCCCAAATGACGGATACAATATGGCGGTCAAAATAATAAAGTTTTCTGGATTTAAAAAAAAAATAGTGTACAAGGATTTTTGGAGTCACTGATAACGAATCTGAATTTAGATTTTGAAAATTTAGAAAATTAGTACTAATCCATTCTAAATATTTGTCAGTTTAAATACAGATTCAAGATCAGCGACCCCCTGCCTGTGCCAACTTTCAAAAAACAATTTAGAAACATTTTGAATTTTGGTCCGCCATTTTGAATATCCAAACTCTAAGTTCAGATTCGTGATCAGAGATACCAAAAACCCCTGAACACCAATTATCAAAAAAAAAATCCAAATTTTGCCCGCCATATTGGATCTGCCATTTTTAATTTTCAAAATCTGATTTCAGATTCGTAATCAGCGATCCCAAAACTATTGGAATCTTTAAAAAAATTTTGTAAACTCTTTTAAATCCTTGAAATCTTTCAAATGTAAGTGAAATTTTTTGAAACTACGAGGGTAGTTCAATAAGTCCTTAGAATGACCAACAGATGGCGTGCGAATCGCTCCAAATCATCTGTTTTCAGTCAGCACCACTCCCGACTAGATATATGGTGCAGTCACAGTCCACATCTTCTGAGTTTACGTGTTTTTATAACCAATTGAAAAAAAAAATTGTTCGTTAAGAAAAATGGAAAAAAACGAGTTCAGAGCGGTAATCAAACATTTTCATTTAAAGGGTTTAACTCCATATGAGATAAAAAATGAATTGCAGTGCAGTTGTTTCAATTCTACATGAAAAATTCGGCATTGAAAAGCTATCGGCAAGATGGGAGCCGCGTTTGCTCTCAGCTGAGAATAAACGCAATAGAGTGGTCGCCTCTGAGGCTCTTTTGGCGCGCATAAGTCGGGAATTTTTAAGTGAGGAATTTTTTCG
>NC_046661.1:145983513-145984780 GCF_010883055.1 Belonocnema kinseyi | reverse complement strand
GCAGCATATCATAGAGAGAGAACTAGAGAAAAAGGGAGGAAAGATCTTTGCGTTCTTCATTGATTTAAAGGCAGCCTTTGATAAGGTAAATAGGGAAAAGTTATGGAAAACAATGGAGATAAGAGGAGTAAGAAAAGGTTTAATTGAAAGAGTGAAAGAAATCTATGTAAAAACGGTTAGTGCTGTGAGGGTAAATGGCAATAACACAGAAGAGGGCCTTAGGCAGGGCTGTTCTCTTAGCGCTACACTATTCACAGTCCTGATCTCTGACATAGAAGAGGAAATGAGAAAAGAAATTGTGGGAGGCATAAAAGTTGGGAGTGAAAAATTCTGATCACTTGCTTACGCAGATGATATAGCACTTTTGGCGAACAATGAAGAAGATTTTAGGGCAATGATGAAAAGATTCGAAAAGTTCTTAGAGAAGAAAAGTTTAGTATTGAACGTAGAAAAATCGAAGGTAATGGTTTTCAAAAAAAGGTAGGGGCAGAGAAAAGGAAAGAAAATGGAATTGGAAAGGAGTAAATGTAGAGCAAGTGAAAGTATTCAAATATTTAGGGTACACATTCAACAAAAATGGAGGCTGTGATAGACACATCCAGGAGATTGTTAAAAAGGCCAACATTGTGATGAAACATACGTGGGGGATAGGAGAAAGACTCTTTAAGGACAATTTCAACAGAAGAATACATATTTTTAACAGATTAGTGGTTGGAGTTCTGTCCTACGGGGCAGAATTATGGGAATGGGAAGAAAAAGCCACTTTAGAAAGGATCCAAGACCGTTATCTCAGGTGGACCCTGGGACTCGACCGTTATACACCAAGCTACATGTTTCAGGAAGAGACCAAAATCGAAAAACTCATAGGAAGAAAAGCTATTAAATTTGAAGAAGGAATAGAAAATTCCGCAGAAAGAACAATTTTAAAAGAATGCCTAAAAGAAAAAATAGTGGAAAGCTGAAGATAAGAAGTGTCCAAGAAAGGGAGCAATATCTTAAAAGGTGTGGTTATAGTCAAGAGGGTTTAAAAACATTAAAAGATAAGAGAGCTAATGTAAAAGAGATACTAAAGAAGATAGACTACGAAGTACAAAGACAAACACAGCTAGGTAAAATACAGGAATCTAAGTACAATAGTAGGTACAAACTAGTAAATACTGGATTAAAAGCAGAATATTTGTGTAAGGTAGGAAACAAAGGAAGTCACAAACTAATAGTTAGGGCGAGGTGTGGCAATTTAGAGGAAAAATCTAGATATTGGTTAGAC
>NC_046661.1:145973152-145983413 GCF_010883055.1 Belonocnema kinseyi | reverse complement strand
TCAATGGCTAAAATTGAAGAACTAAAATTCGAATTGGTCGAACACCCACCGTATTCACCAGATTTAGCCCCCAGTGACTTTTTCTTATTTACAAACTTGAAATAATGGCTCTTGCCTCTGTAAGTGCTTATTTTGAGGAGCTTCCAAAAACGCACTTTTCTGAAGGATTAAAAAAACTTGAAAAGCGATTGACCAAGTGTATAGAGCTCCAAGGAGATTATGTTGAAAAATAAAAAAAAATTTACCCAAAAAAAATTGTTTTTATACATCATTTTAAGGACTTATTGAACTACCCTCGTAGATTTTTTTTTGGCTTAAATTAAAGGGTAAAAATGAGGACAGATTATGAACCCTCTGATGAATTTACCTTTGAAAAACCGTTTCGTTCGTCCCTGGCAGGTTCGCCGAGAGTTTCTTCAACAAGTTGCCCCGTTCTCTCACTCTGCAAAGCCGACATTTCTTCACTCGTTCTCTGCCGCTGAAGATACCTCCAGGGTTTATTCCTCGGTTTCTTCTTGCCACAGCTGGCAGTCGACGTGGGACTTTTGTTGACACCTTCCTTCTCGTCCACCACGTCCTCGTCATTCTCCGAATCCAAAATACTCGGCAGGGAGTTCGCCTTCAGTCTATAATTACTCGTATTCGTCACCATGTGGAGATAATGGGGCCTCGGTTTCGTCTGACTGTTGCAGGAGAGAAGACGATTGCGACTTTGCATCAGGGGCGAAATACTGGTCGGTTCGGGCTCGCTCGCTACAAACGGCGAGAGCAAATCCGACTTTCTCGATGTGATGAAGTAGGTCTTCAGTCCATTTATCGACTCGCCCTCCTCCATCAAATACTGATCCTCGAGAAAATCCAGAGTCCTCTCGCTCAAGTGAACTCTTCCGGGTTTTCCGGTACTCTCCAATTTATTTGCCAAGGTCACATCGTTCGACCAGACGTCGAATTTGAATCTTTTCGTTCCCACAATTCCACACAAAACTGTCCCGGTGTGCACGCCCACTCTCATATTCACGCCCTCTCTTCTCTCGATGTCAAATTGCTTGATCGCTTCTATCATCGCTGCAAAATAAACAAAATTCAATATAATATTTAACCCTTAAATGACCCCAGACCATTTTTCAACGAATATAAAAATTCGTAAATTCCATTAATTTTTCATTGTTTTGCAAAGTGTTAAAAATAAAATTTCAGTTACTATACCGATTGATTCTTTACAAGAGATGTTAAAGAATACCCCCCAAAAAAAAACATCTTAACAAAAATATCAAAAATTAAACTTTTTACAACAGTTTAAAAACGTTGGGGTCCAAAATACCCAAAGTGTCAGCTACGTTATTTTTTCGAGGAGTGTCATTTGAGGGTTAAAGATTTTTTAGAAATTCAAATAAATAATTAGAGTAGTAATCACAGTTACCTATTGTCGTCAAAAAAAGGTGAATAGGTGACATTTTTGTCTAAAATAGGTGGCAAATAGGTGATAAAAAAATGCTAAATAAGACAAACAAACAGGTTGTAATTTGTTGTAAGTCGGGAGATGACCCAAAATTGTTTTTATCGATTAAAATGGCCACCCTCTTATTCGTTACCAAATGGTTAAATTTTCAAGCAAAAAAGATAAATAGTCTGCATTTTTAAACCATAGAAGTTCGATTTTTAACACAAATATTAAGTACATTAATTTCTACAAAAAATTGAATCTGTACTAAATAGTTGAATTTTATACCAACTTTTTTAATTTTCAATAAAATAGTCTAATCCTCGACCAAAATAGATAAACCGTCAAATGAATAATATATGAAGACAAATTTTTCAGTCAAGAATGAAAAATAATGTTAACCAAATTCTTGGATTTTCAATCAAAAATATTCATGTTTATCAAAAAATGATATAGTTAATATTTCCACAACAAAATTTTAATTAAAAACAAAAAACAGTTTGCTGAATTTTCAAGCCAAAAAGCCTAATTCTCTATAAAAAAAATTAATTTTGAAAACGAAAACATGAAATAACAAAAAAAAAAGTTTATTTACAATTATTCAGTTGACTTTTTTAACAAAATAATTGAATTTTCAGTTAAAAAAACAAACATTTTTTCAACAAAAAGAATTGTTCATTTTATTTCTTAACCAAAAAACGAATTTACAACTAAAATTATGAATCTTTAACGAAAAAAAATGAAATTTGAAAAAATTTGTTCAAATTTCAACCACGTAGTGGAATTTTTAATAACTCATTTTTTGGTTACAAATTCTAATATTTAGTTAAAGATTTAATTATTTTGTTGAAAATTAAAGTCTTTTGTTACAAAGTAATCGTTTTTGGTCAAATATTTATATTGTTTGGTTGAAAATTCATCTTTTTCGGTTGAAAATTAATTCTTTTTATTTAAAAAGTCTATTATTGTATTTTTTCTAAAGAAATAATCTTTTTGAATTAAAAAACTGATCGTTTTTGGTCGAAAATTAATTTTTTTTTATTTAAAAAGTCTATTATTGTATTTTTTTTTAAGAAATAATTTCTTTTACTTAAAAAACATACTTTTTATGAAAATTTATGGATTTTGTTGAAAAAGTCAACGTTTTTTGTCAAAAATGTATACTTTTGTAGAAAATTAATATTTTTTGGTTGAAAATTTATCTTTTGGTGGAAAATTCTTTTTTTTCAGTTTTTACAAATTCACATTTTATGTTAGAGAGTTAATTGTTTTTATTGAAGTATAATAATATATTTTTGGTATTTAGTTCAAAACTCCACAAATTCATTGAAAATTTAATTATTTTATTAAAAATTCCACTATTATCTTAAAAATGAACTTTTTTGTTTAAAATTAATCTCTTTGTTCCAAAAATCTATTATTTGGTTCAAAATTGATATTTTTTGAGTGCAAGTTAGTTCTTTTGATCAAAAACAAAACAAAAAAGTATCACATTTTTGTTCCAGAATTAATCTTAATTCAACTATTTTGTTAAAAAGACATATTTTTTTGTCAAAAATTCATCCTTTTTGGATTGAATTTTCTCTTTTACTTGAAAAATCGTCTTTTTGGGTGGCAAATTCAACTATTTGCTAAACAAAAATCACCTTTTTGCTACAAATTCATCTCTTGGTTAGAAATTCTACTATTTGGTTGAAAATTCCACTATTTTCTTGAAAAGTATTACTTTTTGTATCAAAATTTCAACTGATTTATTGAACACTTGTATTTTTGGATGGAAAATCCATGCGTTTGGTGTAAAAATTGTGAGAAAATTGAAAATAGGTGACAAAATTGAAAATAGGTATTATTTTCGTGCTCAATCGAAACTAAAAAAAATTCCATTGAATTAAGTATAGTTGGGTAAATTTAGAAGAATTCAAGTGAATACAAAAAATCAAGAGAATTCCAAAAACAATTAAGGGTAAGTTAAGAAGAATTCAGGAAAATTAAAAAAAATTAATTGAATCGAGTAAATTTGAAATCAGTTGAAAAAAATTAAGAAGAATTAAAAGGGACTTAAAAAAATATAGAATACATTGATAATAATTCAGGGCAAATTTCAATTGAATTGCAAAAAATATATGAAAATATCTTGAAATCTTTGAAACTCTATAAAATCCGTCACTTCTTGTGAATACATTCCAAAATTTCCATAGATTTTAAAGAATATAAAGATTTCAAAATATTAGCAAAGATTAAGAATGTTTCCATAAATTTCAAAATTGTAATACATATTTCCATAAAATTAAATAATTTAAAAATTATTGTTACGATTAAAAAAAATCCCAATGATCCCAGGAACATAAATTTTTAAAAAATGATTTCAGACAGATTTCAAAAGATTTCAAAGAATTTAAAGACTTCAATAATTTCAAAATATTATCAAAGATTTACAATAATTCCGTAAATTTCAAAACTTTCACAAAGATTTCCATATTTTAAAATAATTTTACAAATATTTCTACGTTTTCATTTATTTCAGAAAGATTTCCATGATTTTAAAAATTTCCAAATAATTAAGAAAGATTTCACACAGGAGGTCTACAATTTCAAAAGATTTCAATGATTTAAAAATATTTACGAAAAATTTTTAAAAATTCCATTGAGTTCACAAGGAATTCGAAAATTTCCATAAATTTCAAAAATTTCACAGATTTCCATAGTTTTAAATAATTTTAAAAATATTACTACAATTTCAAGATTTCATTTATTTTCTGATTTTCAAAATTTAAAAATATTTAACAACGATTTCACACAGCAGTTTTACAATTTCAAAAGATTTCAAAAGATTTTAATGATTTAAAAATATTTATAAAAGATTTAAAAGATTTCAATAATTTCAAAAAGATTTAACAAAGATTTCCCTAGATACCCATGATTTCACAAATAGTTTTAAGATTTTACAAGATTTTCTTAGATTTCAAAGATTTCAATGATTACGCAAAAAGCTTTAGGATTTCAAAATATTTCATTAACTTTAAAAAGTTTTCAGATTTAAAAATTTTCTACCGATTTCAAAGATTTCAATGATTGCACGAAGAGTTACAGGATTTCAAATATTCCAAAAGAATTATAGAATTCCAAGATTCCAAAGATTTCAAAAATTACCATAGATTATAAAGTTTTTAATAATTTTACAAAGAATTTTGCGATCACAAAAAATTTCAATAATTTCAAAAAGATTTCAAAAGATTCAAAAAAATTTCAAAAATTTCCATTTGTTTCAAAAAAATTTCCAAAATTTATATTATTTCACAGGGTTCTAGAATTTCAAAAACATTTCCATAGATCTCACAAGGATTTCAAAAATGTTCATAGATTACAAAGATTTCAATGATTTCACAAAGAGTTCTAGAACTTTAAAAAATTACAGAAGATTTTATTGATTTCATAAAGATTTCAAAATATTTAACAAGGATTTAAAAATAAAAATTTGTAGAATTAATATATTTTGTACAGACTTCTAGGATTTCAACAGATTTAACCATTTTTTTTTTAATTTCCATAGATTTCACAAGGATTTCAAAAATTTCCATAGATATCAAAGAATTAAAAGATTACAATGATTTCCAATTATCATCAAATATTAAAAATATATCCATAAATTAAAAAAACTTTACAAACATTTTCATAGATTTAAATAATTTTGCAAATATTTTTACGATCTCAAATATTTCATTTATTTCAGAAAGATTTCCATGATTTCCGAAATCTCCAAATATTTAAAAACGATTTCACACAGGAGTTCTACAATTTCAAAAGATTTGAATGATTTATAAATATCTACGAAAGATAAAAAAAATGTTCATAGATTTCACAAAGAATTCCATAATTTCCGTAGATTTAAAAGAATTTAAAAATATAAATAATTTCAAAATATTAGCAAAGATTAAAAATATTACTCTCTGAGAATATTTCCATAAATTTCCAAAATTTTACAAATATTTCTACGATTTCAAAAGATTTCAATTATTTCGTAAAAATTAAAAAATTTTTCCAATGATCCCAGAAATATTCAAAATATTTTACAAATATTTCTACGACTTAATTTATTTCAGAAAGATTTCCATTATTTGCGAAATTTCAAAATATTTAACAAAGATTTCACACAGGAGGTCTACAATTTCAGAAGATTACAAAAGATTTCAAAACATTTAAATTATTTAAAAGTATTTACGAAACATTGAAAAATTTCCATAGATTTCAAAGAATTTAAAGATTTCAACGATTTCAAAATATTAGCAAAGATTTACATTTCCATAAATTTCCAAAATTTTAGAAATATTTCCATAGATTTAAATAATTTTACAACTATTTCTACGATTTCAAAAGATGTAATTTAGTTCAGTAAAATCTCAAAAGATGCCAATAAATATCCCATAAATATTTCAAGGATTTTAATGATTTCAGACAGATTTCAAAAGATTTCAAAGAATTTAAAGATTTGAATGATTTCAAAATATTATCAAAGATTTACAATATTTCCGTAAATTTCAAAACTCACATGAAGATTTCCATAGTTTAAAATAATTCCACAAAGAGTTCTACGGCTTTAAAAAATTACAAGACTTTATTGATTCCAGAAAGATTTCAAAATATTTAACAAAGATTTTTAAAAAAAGTTGGTAGATTTCAAATATTCCGTAATGACTTCTAGGATTTCAACAGATTTAACAATTATTTTTTAAATTTCCATAGATTTCACAAGGAATTCAAAAATTTTCATAGATTTCAAAGAATTTTAAGATTTCAATGATTTTGAAATATTAGCAAAAATTTACAATATTTTCATAAATTTATAAAATTTTACAGAGTTCGATAGTTTAAAATAATTTTACAAATATTTCAACGATTTCAAGATTTCATTTATTTCAGAAAGATTTCCATGATTTCCAAAATTTCAAAATATTTAACAAAGATTTAACACAGAAGGTCTACAATTTCAAAAGATTTCAATGATTTAAAAATGATTTCGAAAGATTCTAGGATTTCAAGGATAGGATTTCAAATATACCAAAAAAGTTACAGAATTACAAGAGTTCAAAGATGTCAAACAGATTTTTAAAAATGTAAGAAAACATTAAAATATTTCCATAAATTTCACAAGGATTTCAAAAATTTAAAATGATTTCAGAAAGATTTCAAGATTCAAAAATGTTTCAAAAATTTCCAAATATTTAAAAGATTTCAGTGATTTCAAAATATTTAAAAGATTTCCATAGATTTCCAAAATTTATATTATTTCCGAGAGTTCTAGAATTTCACAAAGAGTTCTACGACTTAAAAAAATTACAAAAGATTTTACTTATTTCAGAAAGATTTCAAAATAATTAACAAGGATTTTCAAAAAATTGATAGATTTCAAATATTTCGTAAAGGCTTCTAGGATTTCAACAGATTTAACAATTATTTTCAAAATTTCAATCTATTTCACAAAGAATTCAAATATTTCCATAGATTTAAATAATTTTACAAATATTTCTAGGATTTCGAAAGATTTCCTTTAGTTTCGAAAGACATCAAAAATTTCAAAAGATTTCAAAATATATTAATAGTTTAATAATATCTACGCAGGATTTAAAAGATTTTTATAGATTTCACAAGGATTTCCGAAATTTCTATGATTTCAGAGTTCTAGAATTTTTAAAAATTTCCATTGGTTTCACAAGGATTTCAAAAATAAATGACAAAAGATTTTATTGATTGCAGAAAGATTTCTAGAATTTCAACAGACTTTAATGACTTCAGAAATTTGCACAAAGATTCCAAATATGTCAATGATTTCAAAGAGTTCTAAAGTTTAGGAAAAAAATGAAAAAGATTTAATTAATTCCTGAAAGATTTTCAAAAATCTAACAAAGATTGAAAAGATTTGCCTGAATTCAATCATTTCAAAGAATTCAATAGATTTCACAAGGATTTCCAAAATTTCTATTATTTCACAAAGAATTGTAGAGTTTCAAAACATGTCAACGATTTTAAAAGGATTTTACTGTTTTCAGAAAGATTCAAAAGATTCAACAAATACTTTAGAAATTTCTATTGATTTCACAAGGATTTCAAAGATTAAAAAAAAAATGTTCTACGATTTCGAAAATTAAAAAAGATTTCATTGATTTCAGATAGATTTAAAAGATTGTAATGAGTTCAGATTTTTAGGATTTTCGAAATGTCGTAGACTTCAAAGATTTTAATGATTTTACTAAGATTTCTAGGATTTAAAAAGATTCCCATGTTTTGAGAACGATTTTAAAGATTTCAAAAAGTTCTAGGATTTCAATATAGTACAAAGATTTCAAAAGTTAAAAAAAATCTCTATATATTTCACAGGGATTCCAAAGGATACCATAGATTTCAAAATTTTTAATGATTTCACGAAGAGTTCTATACAGAAAAAAAACTTTAATGAATTCGGAAATATTTTAAAAGATTCAACAAATATTTTAAAATTTTCAAAAAGAGTTCTACGATTTCTAAAAATTACAAAAGATTTGATTGATTTCAGAAATATTTCAAAGATTTCAAAAGATTTATCAAAGATTACAAAATGTTACGAAAGTAAAAAAAGAAAATACGAACCTTTCTTTTATGAATTCTTATTAATTGGAAAAGAATTTATAACTTAAACTAGTTCTAGTCCTTCAGGAGATTTCGAAAGATTTGATTGATTTCAGAAAATTTTTAAAGATTTTGAAAGATTTCAATAATTTCACAAATAGTTTTCCGATTTCCAAAGATTTCAATGATTTCAAATATTAAGAAATATTTAAGAAAGATTTAAAAGATTTCCATAGATTTCACAGGGGTTTTCAGTATTTCTATAAAAAGTTCTAGAATTTCAAAAGATTTCATTGATTTCAGAAAGATTTCAAAGATTTGAATTATTTCAAACAGATTAAACAAATTTTCGAATATTAAAAAGATTCCCATAGATTTCAAGTATTTCACAAAGATATCAAAAATTTTTACGAAAGTTTCAACGAAAAAAATGAATTTTTTCTTTTTGAATTTTTATTAATTGGAAAAGGATTTCTAATGAAAACTATTTTTAAACCAGAAAAATTGGGAATAAATTTTTTTCATAATTATAAAGGATGTATAATTTTCTTGCGAATGTTTTATTCTTGAAGCCACTAGGATACAAATATTGTTAAATTTGGAACTTATTATTTTTAAAACTTTTCAATTCCAAATTTTAAAAATTGTTAACGCTTCCAATTTAATATTTTTTACTTTTGAATGTGATTTTAATTAGAAATTATCCCTGAAAAAATACTATCCAAACATACATTTTTAAACTTTGTAATAATCGAATTTGAAATTATTTGATTTCGGATGTTTTCAATTTTAAAATGTTCAACCGCTAGCTGTTAAAAATTTAAATTCGTAAAATGTTAAAATACTTTTATCATTATTTTTCTCATTTCCCGGTTCGCAAACATTTCTAAGGGCCAATAAAATTTAAAAAATTGAACACAGGGTGGCCGTTTTAATCGACGATTCATCTTTGTCGTTAGAAAATTAATTTTTGTCGTTACAAAATTAAACTATTTATTTAAAAATTCGTGTTTTTCGGTAAAAAAAGATCTTTAAATAAATTTTAACATAACTTTAATTTCTTCTTGAAAAATCGATATTTCTGAAAATTAAAAAATTTGGTTAAAAAGTTTTTTTTTTTGGTTGAAGACTCATAATTTGAAAATTCATCTTTTTGTTGGAAATTTTAACTATTTTGTAGAAAAACAGTTTTTTCTTTTTCTGAATTTAATTGAAAAAAATTTAACAATTCCATTTTTAGTGGAAAATTAATCTTTTTTAGTTGAATATTCAACCATTTAGTTGAAAATTTTTTTTTAATTAAAAATTCAATTTCTTTTTTTAAAATTCATGTTTTTGTTAAAAATTTGTCTTTTTCCGTATAAAATGAATCTTTTTCGTTAAAAATTAACGTTTTTGGTTAAAAACTGAACAATTTTATTAAAAAGTAATTCTTTTTTTTATTGAAAATTCATCTTTCAGGGTGGCCGTTTTAATCGACGAAATAAATTTCCGGTCATTTCCCGGTTCGCAAACATTTCTCACGGTCAATGAAATTTAAAAAATGTAACACTAAAGCTAAACAATTTTCCACTTGAGGCAATAAAAACTGAGCTGCAAATGAAAGCACTCAAAGTGTAAGTGTTAAATTTTGAACTTTTAAAATTGAAATTTAAAAGTTTTTAATTTAAAAACTTTATATTCAAATGCTCAATAATTTAGGCGCATAAAATGAAGGTACTAATATTTTTCAATATAAAAAAAATATAAATCCACATTATCATTTTCAATGCTCTGAATTAAAAAAATCAATCAATCAACCTTAAAATTTTCAAAATTATAAAATTTTAAGAAATTTTAAGCTAGAAATATTAGATATTGAAAAATTGAAACATTTTTAACTTAACACTTCTTAAATTAGAAATTGAATTATTTTCTTTTTGAATAGTTCAAACATCCTTGGAAAGCTTCAAAACTTTATTTCAAAATCTTAAGAAATCTAGAAATTGTTTTAAATTTAAAATTCTTTTGGAAATTTTTTCAGAACTTCTAAATATCTGTCCAAATTAATTGAATTTTTTCTAAAATTTTTAGAAAATCTTGCAAATTTTAGAACATTTCTTTAAAAGATAGATAGATATAGATAGATATTTATTTATTTTTCAGCCCAACGGCCTTGAAAAATTGGACTTGGTTTACATTTCTTTTTCTTATCCATCCACTCTTGCATTCAAGGATTTT
>NC_046661.1:145969032-145973052 GCF_010883055.1 Belonocnema kinseyi | reverse complement strand
TCTAAATATTTGAAATCATTGAAATCTTTGGAAATCGGAGAACTGTTTGTGAATTTTTTCAAATCTTTCGAAATCTCCTGAAGGCCTAGAACTAGTTTAAATTATAAATTTTTTTCCAATCAATAAGAACTTTTAGAAATCGTAGAAGTATTTTTGAAAATTTAAAAATATTTGTTGAATCTTTTAAAATATTTTTAATTATGATAAAATTGTGCTTCTATTTAAAATGTTTAAAAAGAGAGCCAGGCCTGCAATAGGCTTATATTTGAAATTGAATTTCAGGTAAGTCAATCCTTGTTGGTTCGTCATCAGCTCGAAATGGAGAAGGTTTAAAAATAATTTCCATTAGAAATCCTTCTCCAATTAATAAAAATTCAAAAAGAAAAGATTACTTTTTATCGTTGAAACTTTCGTAAAAATTTTTGATATCTTTGTGAAATACTTGAAATCTATGGGAATCTTTTTAATATTCGAAAATTCTTTAAATCTCTTTGAAATAATTCAAATCTTTGTTAAATATTTTTAAATCTTTGAAATCTTTCTGAAATTATTGAAATATTTTGACATTTTAGAACTCTTTATAGAAATACTGAAAACCCCTGTGAAATCTATGAAAATCTTTTAAATCTTTTTAAAATATTTCTAAATATTTGAAATCATTGAAATCTTTGGAAATCGGAGAACTATTTGTGAATTTTTTCAAATCTTTCGAAATCTCCTGAAGGCCTAGAACTAGTTTAAATTATAAATTTTTTTCCAATTATTAAGAACTTTTAGAAATCGTAGAAGTCTTTTTGAAAATTTAAAAATATTTTTAATTATGTTAAAATTGTGCTTCTATGTAAAATGTTTAAAAAGAGAGCCAGGCCTGCAATAGGCTTATATTTGAATTTGAATTTCAGGTAGGTCAATCCTTGTTGGTTCGTCGTCAGCTCGAAATGGAGAAGCAGCTGAAGGAAAAAATGATTCTCTCGGTGATGCCACCAAAGGTTGCCGATTGGCTGATGGAGGAAAGCGAGCGAGAACGCGAGCGCGAAGATTCTTTGAAAAAGGGATCGATTCCTTCAAATCACACGGACATTCGCTCCCTTTTTCGACCCTTCAACATGCACTCGATGGAGGACGTCAGTATTTTATTCGCCGACATTGTCGGCTTCACGCGAATGAGTTCCAACAAAACTGCCGAGGAGTTGGTCGGAATTCTGAACGATCTTTTCGAAAGGTTCGACGATCTCTGCGAGCATCACGGCTGTGAGAAAATTTCAACTCTGGGCGACTGCTATTATTGTGTCAGCGGATGTCCAGAACCTAGACCTGATCATGCCAAATGCTGCGTTGAAATGGGACTAGGTAATTCTATTTTTTATCCGATATTCTCAATTAATTTAGTTAATTATTTATTTCAATTTCTAGAATGCCACTAATTTCCGAATATTTCCTCCTTACATGTTAATTTAAAGATTTTTAAATGCAGTTTTAGACGCGAAGAATTAAAAATGAAAAGCATTTGAAATCTTTTTAGTTGAAATCACTTTTTAGTTGATCAACTGTGAATGTAAATCAATAATTTTTTTTTTTTTTAATTTTACTATTAGAAAGTTTTATTAGTTAAACAAATATAAATGACCGATTGAAACTCTTCATTTAAAATCAGTATTTTGTGAATGAAACATTCAAAACTAAACTTTAAACGTTACAATTTTAATTTTTCTATTCAAAAAAGTTTAATTTTGAACTCAAATTGTTAAATTTCTTTGCAATAACAATTGAACGCCTATTATTTTTGCAATAAATTCCAGTGAGTTAAGGAAGTACCAAAAACTTTTGAAATAATTCAAAATTAATTTAAAATTCGAAATGATAGGAAATAATTGAAAAGAAGCGTTTGCGTTTTGTAATTTAAAACAAAATATAGACAAACAATTTATAAGATTTTGAAGAATTTGGAAAGTCTTCAGAAGAATAGAAAACATTTCGTATGAAAGTTGAAATTCATTTTTTATTTTGAAAAATGTATTTTAAGAGAATATTCCAAATATTGAACTCTACAATTTATAAAAGTAAAAAATTTTCTATTTTATGCGTGTAAATTATTGAGCATTTGAATACAAAATTTTGGAATCAAGCCACTTTTAAACTTAAATTTCAAAAGTTTAAAATTTAAGGGTTCGACTTTGAGTGCTTTCATTTGCAGAAATAACAGTGAATTTTTTTTACCGGGGATTTTACAAATTTGTAGAAGAAAAATCTGTCCACGTTCGAATTCGACAATTTTTAAGTAACTAGTGGAGTCATGTTTTTCAAATAAGCTATCATTTAGGTTACAATACATAATTCAAAATTTTTTTACTTTAAAAATTAGCCATTTAAAATTTGTATTTCTAAGCTTAAATTTTTAATTTAAAGAATTTTTAAATGATTTCTTAAAGACTTGAACAAATAAAAAATAAAAGCCTTTGATGTTGAAAAGTTTTTATAAAAACATTTTTATTTAATAAATAAATACATTTTTTTAATTTATCTGTACTTTAAGTTATAAAAAGTAAACAAAAACGATTTTAAACCAGTTCAAAATTTAAGAATTTTCAGATTGTAACATTAAAACTTAAACGGTTCCAATTTGAAAGTCTTAGTCTTAGTGATTAAATCAAATGTGAAGAAAGTTTTAGTGTTAGAAAGTTTTCTTAAAATCTTCTAGAATCTTTTTTGAAAATTTTGTTTAAATTTTTGAAAAACTTTTTAAATATTCTCTTAAAATAATTTTTCAAAATAAAAAGTTATTTTTAATTTTCCTAGGAATCTTAAGAAAATGTTTTTATTCTTTTGAACCCTTTCATAATTCTTGGAAACGATTTAATTTTTTTGTTAAAAATCTTCGAAGATCTACATTTTGTTTTATATTAGGCTATCATTTCAAGATTTACATTAAGTTTCAATCTTTTCAAAACTTCTACATATCTCTTAGAATCACTCAAATTTCGCATAAAAATAATAAATGTTCAATTGTTATTTATACTTCCAAATTGTAAAGAAATGTTCGGACTTGGTTAGGTGGAGTGGAAGTGTGCGAATGTGTGTCCATATCGACGGAAGTATTTATAAAGAATTACGGTTATTGTATAATATTATATGGTGTGAGTGGTGATTATTAAGTGCAATAAAAGTAGGCTGATAAGTGAGATTAAAAAGTGGCGTTTAAAAAGGTATTTGTATTTTATTATTGGCGATATACGTAAGGGGTTAAAATTTATAGGTTAGATCGAAAAAGTATTAAAATGGCAGAAAACGAGGGAAACAAGGAACTGGTCACGAAGTTAGGTGTAACAGCAGCAGATGGCGCGAAGTTTAATAAAAATACCGATATCGATAGAGACAAGACTGACAAAACTGAAACAACTGAAAATAACCTAGATAAGACAAACGAGACGAAAAAACGGGGTAGAGGGAGACCACCAAAAGAAGAAAACCTAGTAAGATAAGCTCAAAATAACAAAAAGATAGATGAGATATTCAAAGCTTCGGAAAAAACAGGGACAGAATCAACGATACAGAATACAATAAATGCACCAAGTACAGAGCAGGCAAAACAGGAAGAGAAAAATTTAGAAAAGGAGAAAAATAAATTTGACTTCCCAAATTCAGTGTTAGAAGGTGGGGAATTGGGAAACAGCTTTAAAGTATTTCTGGCATCACATGCAGGACATAAAATTTGAGAACCATCAAATGAAATTACAATTAGAGAAGGAAAAGGAGAATCGCGAAAAAGAAATAAGACATTTAAACGAAGAATTGAAGAGGAAAACAGAAGAATGGGAGAAAGAAAGAACAATTTTAAGAAGTAACTTAAATGAAATTAACTCCATCGTTGGGATCAAAGAGAACAGCCAGATTATAGAGGAAACAATTAAGGCAAAAGTGGTGGAGATTGAAAATAAAATAAGGAAAGAAAATGACTCAATTCAAACGGGGAACTCGGTGGTCAATAGGGGAAAGGAGGAGTACACATACAATAGAGACTTT
>NC_046661.1:145967596-145968932 GCF_010883055.1 Belonocnema kinseyi | reverse complement strand
GAAAGATTTGATTTCAGAAAATTTTTTAAGATTTTGAAAGATTTCAATAATTTCACAAATAGTTCTCCGATTTCCAAAGATTTCAATGATTTCAAATATTAAGAAATATTTTTAAAAGATTTAAAAGATTTCCATAGATTTCACAGGGGTTTTCAGTATTTCTATTAAGAGTTCTAGAATGTCAAAATATTTCAAAAGATTTAACAAATATTTAAAAGATTTACATAGATGTTAATAGATTTTACAAGGATTTCAAATTTTTTTATGATTTCAAAAAAAGTTCTAGAATTTTAAAAGATTTAATTGATTTCAGAAAGATTTCAAAGATTTAAAAATATTTAGCAAAGATTTGAATTATTTCAAAGAGATTTAAAGAATTTTCGAATATTAAAAAGATTCTCATAGATTCTCGCGCTTCGCGCTCTATAATAGTTTACCTCGCGCTTCGCTCTCGGATATTTATTCTTTTCATTTGGAATACTTGAAAAAAACTATATCAAAATGATCTCTTTTAGATGGCAGTATTTATATGCGTCTTAATATTCTGAATTGTCTACTTAATTAAGTTTAGTCAATAAAGATTAAGTTTCTCAAAGCTCTGTAGGCTTTGAGTTCTCATCGTGACACTCGCGCTGCGCGCTCGATTGCCGACAGACAATTTTAAACAGGTTTTGTTGGATTTTTTTCTCGTAACTTTCGTCGTTTTTCCACACATTTTTTTTATTTATTTTATATTTACAATGTTATTTTTCCCGAATAAAAGAAAAAGTACGCGTCCTATCAAGAAGTGATTCTTAACGAAATTGTTGATCTTTTTTGGGATAACCATTTTTAATCATTTATCTTTTTTCGTATCCTACATAGTTTGTCCACAAAATGGATTTTTTTATTTTCCATTATTTTTTGTGCAATCAAAATTTGAATTTTCGATTTTTGAAGAAAATCCAAAAATTGGTTATGATAATCCTGTAGGGCTTTCAAAAAGAAATGTTTTTCTTCTCTAGATTTTTTTTTCATATCGTGCGTTTTTCGACTTCAAATTTTGACTTTCGGTTGATTAAAAAAATAGTGAAAATCCTATAACTCTGAGAATTTTCTTTTTATCGAAAAAAGTCATGAGGATAAATTATTTGTTCTTTTTAATACTATAAATATCCGTACATAGAGTTTTCAAATTCAGAAAAAAGTGGTCTCAAACATTTTAAAAATGCGCTCACTTTTTGAATTTTTATAAAAAAATGGCTGGTTCACAAACTCGTCCTTTCTTTTAGGACCTAAAAAAAGTGTGCCAAAGATGAATTTGATTCGTTCATTTTTTCGAGAGTTATCGTGTTTA
>NC_046661.1:145958605-145967496 GCF_010883055.1 Belonocnema kinseyi | reverse complement strand
AAAGAGATGAAGGAAGGAGAAGAAAGAAAAGTGGAAATAAAATATGAAATTTAGTTGTATTTTAAACCAAAATGATGATTTTTTAACTAAAATGATGAATATTCAAGTGCACAGTCTGAATTTTCCACCGAGAAGATAAATTTTTAAACAATAAGATTAATTTTCTACCAAAAAATACAATTTTTCAACAAAATACACGAATTTTGAACAAAAAAACTTGAATTTCCAATTAAAATCTCGTTAAAATCTGAAAATTCTTAAATTTTGAACTGCTTTAAAATCGTTTTTGTTCACTTTTTATTACTTAAATTACAGATAAATAAAAAAAATTATTTACTTATTAAATAAAAATGTTTTTTATCCAAAATTTTCAACATCAAAGAAATTTATTAATATTCAACCAAATAGTTGAATTTTGAACTATTTAAGAATATTCAACAGAAAATGGAATAGCTCACGATTTTTGAAATTTCAACAACAAAATAATTTTTACCAAAAAAAATAAATTGTTAATCAAAACTTAAATAATTAAGTTTTAAGTTAAGAAAATCAATTCTTTACCAAAAAGACGAATTTTCGAATAAAAAGTAACATTTTTTCTACAAAAAATTGAATAATTAAATTTTCAGTCAAAAGATGAGTGATTAACCAAATAAGAGGAATTTTTAAACAATAAGATTAACTTTGAAATAAAAAAATCATTTTCTGCTAAAAAGTCAATTTTCAAAAAAAAACTCGTTTTTTAAATACGGGAATTTTCAACGAAACAAAATAATTTTCAATTAAAAAAGACAAATTGTTAACCAAAAATTGAGTAATTAAATTTTACGCTAAGAAAATGAATGCTCTACCAAAAAGACGAATTGTCGAATAAAAAGCATCATTTTTCAACTAAAGTCAAACAATAAGATTAATTTTCAAATAAAAAAAAACATTTTCTACTAAAAAGTCAATTTCCCACAAAAAAGTCGTTTTTTAAAACTAAATACGGGAATTTTCAACGAAATAAAAAAAATTTCAATTAAAAAAGACAAATTTACATACAAATTGTTAAATTTTAAACTAGAAAAGGTCAATTTTTAACTAAAGTCCAAGAATAAGATTAATTTTCAAATAAAAAAAAATCATTTTCTACTAAGAAGTAAATTTCCCTCAAAAAAGTCGTTTTTTAAAACTAAATACGAGAATTTTCAAAAAAAGAAAAGAATTTTCAATTAAAAAAGACAAATTTAAATCCGAATTGTAATAAATTTTAAACTAGAAAAGGACAATTTTCAACTGAAGTCAAACAATAAGATTAAGTTTCATATAAAAAAAAATAATTTTCTACTAAAAAATACATTTTCATAAAATAAATCGTTTTTTCAAAACTAAATACGAGAATTTTCAAAAAAAGAAAAGAATTTTCAATTAAAAAAGACAAATTTAAATCCGAATTGTAATAAATTTTAAACTAGAAAAGGACAATTTTCAACTGAAGTCGAACAATAAGATTAATTTTCAAAGAAAAAAAAAACATTTTCTACTAAAAAGTAAATTTTCCTAAAAAAAGCCGTTTGTAAAAACAAAATAGGGAGTTTGCAACAAAATAAAGAAAATTCAATTAAAAAAGACAAATTTAAATCCAAATTGTTAAATTTTAAACCAAAAAAGGTCAGTTTTTAACTGAAGTCGAATGGTTAAATTTTCAGTTTTTGAAAAAATAACTTTCAACCAAACTGATAAATATTTTAAAAATAAAATAGGGAATTTTAATTTTTAAAAAATAGTTTAATTTTTAAATAAAAAATATCGACTTTTAACAAAATAGTTAAATTTCCATCCAAAAAGGATCAAATTTAAACAAAATTAGAAGCGTTGAATTTGCCGTTAAAAATTTGCTTCTTTAAAGAAAACGGATCTCCAGAAAAATAGTTAAATTTTCGGTAACAAAATAAAATGCCTTTTCATAAAAAAATCATAAATATTTAATAAAAAAATTAATTTTCAAGAAAAGAGTATATTTTTCAAACAAGTAAAATTATTTCTAACCTAAAAGATGTATTTAAGATTATCTTTAAAAAAATAAATAACTTTCAATGAAAAAGTCGATTTTCAACCTTAAAATTCAATTTTTTTAAAGAAAATAAGTAAATTTTCAACGAAATAAAAGAATTTTCAATTAAAGAAGACAAATTTACATCCATATTGTTAAATTTTAAACTAGAAAAGGTCAATTTTCAGTTTTGAAAAAATAACTTTAAACCAAACTGATAAATATTATCAAAATAAAATTATGAATCTTCAACTAGAATAGTTGAATTTTCTATCTGTAAAAAGGATGAATTTTTAACCAATAAGATATTTTTCCTAAACAAAAAAAAATTCGACAAATTACGTTAATTAAAAGAAATAGTTTAATTTTTAAATAAAAAATATTAATTTTTAACCAAATAGTTAAATTTCCATCCAAAAAATATCAAATTTAAACAAAATGAAAAGAGTTGAATTTTCCGTTAAAAATATAATTCTTAAAAAAGCGGATCTCCAGAAAAATGTTAAATTTTCGGTAACAAAATGCCTTTTCATAAAAATAAAACAAGTTTTAAATCAAATAGCTCATTTTTTAACCAAAGAAATGAATTTATGTTATTAAAATAATAAATATTCAATAAAAAAAATTAATTTTCAAGAAAAGAGTATATTTTTCAAACAAGTAAAACTATTTCTAACCTAAAAGATGAATTGTAAACTAAAATGATGAATATTTAGCTGGAACATTTGAACTTTCAACCAAAAAGAAGAATTTTTAAACAATAAGATTAAATTCGTTTTTTTTTTAAACAAAAAAAGTGAATTTTCAATTAAAAAAGGAAAATTTACATCCAAATTGTTAAGTATTAAACTATAAAGGATCAATTTTCAAATGAAGTCGAACGGTGAATTTTCAGTTTTGAAAAAATAACTTTTAAACAAACTGATAAATATTTAAAAAATAAAATTATGAATCTTCAACAGGAAGTGTTGAATTTTATACCTATCAAAAAGATGAATTTTCAACCAATAAGATTAATTTCCTACAAAAAAAAAATAATTTCCCGCAAGTTGCATTAATTAAAAAAAAATAGTTTACCTTTTAAATAAAAAGTATCAATTTGCAACTAAAAAGTTGAATTTTCATTAAAAAAAAGATAAAATTTCAATCAAAAATAAAATAGTAGAGTTTTCCGTAAAAATCTATTTCTTAACATAAAAATCAGATTTCCAGAAAAATAATTACAATTTTAGATAAAGAAATTAATTGTCAACGAAGCAGTTACATTTTTAAAAAGAGATAAATTTTCAATTAAATTACGAATCTTTCAACAAAAACATTAATTTTTAATAAAAGAGTTTAGCCTTTAAACGTAAGTAGTTAAACTTTCAAGAATTTGGGGAAAGGAACTTTTAAATATTGATGAATTTTGACTTGGATCTTATTTTTTAAACTCCTTTCTTCTAAATCCCAATTTAAATTCTTTAAAAAATTCCCGCTCCATATCAAAAATTCCCTGTTCCAAATAAAGTTATATTTTTTTAACCAAAACGCCCTGTTCTAAAATAAAAACGATAATTATTTTCACTCGTATGCCCTGCAACTGTAGAAAAACTAGAAATCCGTTAAAAATCCCCGCATAGGAAATGTTTAAAATACATTTGATCAAATCATTTTGAAAAGGCAAAAGGAAAAAAATGAATTAGCGAGAAATTTGAGAAAATGGTAGAATTAGCTTCGTTTTACAATTTAAGAAATTTAAATTAGATGAAAAATAAACTTAAACCCCGTTCAACGTCCAGTAATGAAGTTAATTTATAGAATTCGTGAAAATAAAAATTCTTTAATTTTGAAAGGATTTAGAATCGTTTTGTAAAATCAATTATTATTCAGTTTTTAATACTTAAAGAAAAGATCCATTTTTTAAACAATTTATTTATTCATATTTACAGGGTGACCGTTTTAATCGAAGAAAAAAATCCCGGGTCAATTTCTGGTTTTTTTCCGGGCGATAAAATTTAAAAAATCGAACTGTTATTCTAAACAGTAAAAGTACAAGTAATAAAAAATTAATTAAAATATTCAAAGTGGAACTTTTGAATTTTAAACTTTTAAAATTAAAGTTTAAAAGTGTTTCAATTACAAAATTTAGAAATTTTAACATTATTAAATTATAGTGTACAAAGATTTAGATTAAGTTCCAAAAACATAAATCCACATTTACATATTCAATATTCTAAATTAAAGAATCAATCAATGAACTTGAAAAATTTTCAAAATTATATTATTAAGTTAATTTAGACTAGAAACATTAAAAAGTTTAAAAATTAAAATTTTTTTAAACTTAAAAGTTCTTAAGCCAGATGTTAAATTATTTTCATTTTAAATAGTTCAAGCATGCTTGAAAAGATAAAAAATTTTATTTCAAAATCTTGAGACATCTCGAAGTTAATTTAATTTTGTTCAAATTTAAAATTATTTTTAAAATTTTGTCAGAACTTCTAAATAGCTTTTAAAATTAATTGAATTTATACTACAACTTTTAGCAAATCCTACAAATTTAAAATAATATCCTGCAGATACAACCTAATTTAAAAAAAATGTAGATTTTTCCAGATTTCAAACAAAAAATTTAGAAGCTTTTTAAGAATTGTGAAAGGCTCCAAACGAATGAAAACATTTTCTTTTAAATTCCTAGGAAATGTAAAAATTATTTTTCATTTCGAAAAATTATTTTAACAGAATATCTTAAAATATTTTATGAGATTTCAAAAATTGTAGGGAAAATTCTATTAATTTTAAAATAGATTTAGAAGTTCTTGAAAAAAATTGCACACACTTTGTTTAAATTACTTTATATCATTTCAATGCTCTAAATTAAAAAATCAATCAATCAACTTTAAAATTTTCAAAATTATATAATTTTCAGTAAGTTTAAGCTAGAAACATCAAATATTGAAAAATTGAAAATTTTTTCGCTTAAATTAAAAATTCAATTATTTTCTTTTTAAATAGTTTAAACATTCTTGGAAAGCTTAAAAATTTTATTTCAACATCTTGAAAGTACTAAAATTTTTTATTATAAAAATATATAAATCCACGTTATCATTTTCAATGCTCTAAATTAATAAATAAATCAGTTAACTTTAAGATAGTTTTTAAATAGTTTAAACATCCTTGGTAAGCTTCAACATTTTATTTCAAAATCTTGAAAAATCTAGAAATTGTTTTAAATTCGTTTGGAAATTTTTTCATAACTTCCAAATATCTGTCAAAATTAATTGAATTTTTTCTACAATTTTCACAAAATCCTGCAAATTTTAGATTTTTTTGTTTACAATTTGAATGTATAAATAACAATCGAACATTTATTTGCAAGAATTGTGAAAGGCTTCAAAAGAATAGAAAAATTTTCTTAAGACCCCTAGGAAAATTAAAAATAACTTCATTTTGAAAAATTATTTTAAGCGAGTATTTACAAAGTTTTTCAAAGATTTAAACAAAATTTTCAAAAAATATTCTAGAAGATTTTAAGAAAACTTTCTAAAATTTGCATGATAATTTTTAATCTTTTTAAAACTTCTAAATATCTCTTAAAATTATACATCAAAATATAAAAATTTCACTCACAAAATAAGCATTTTTCAAATGCGACAATTAAAATTGTAACGTTCAAATTTAAAGGCTCTTCGAAATTTCAATGAGTCCAGGTTTTCTATGTCAAAAAAATTCAGTTAAAGATTCTTTACTTTTAAACATTTGGTTTCAATTTACTTATCTTAAATAAAAATTAAAATATTGCTAAATATTCAGTAATTAATCTTTTTTTAATTAAAATTTTCAAATTGAATCGGTTAAAAATTGAATATTTTAGAAGAAAACCATATTTTTAATTTAATAAAATCCTTTAATTAAGAATATATTATTATGAAGTCTTTTTTAATTTGAAAATAATTTATGAACTTTCAGTCACACGTTCACATTTGTTTCGTGACTGAGACTTTTAAATTGAAACAGTTTAAGTTTTAACGTTAAAATCTGAAAATTCTTAAATTTTGAACTGGTTTAAAATCGTTTTTGTTCAGTTTTTATTACTTAAATTACAGATAAATAAAAAAAATTATTTACTTATTAAATAAAAATGTTTTTTATCCAAAATTTTCAACATCAAATGCTTTTATTATTTATTTGTTCAAGACTTTAAGAAAGCATTTCAAAATTCTTTAAATTAAAAATATAAGCTTAGAAATAAAAATTTTAACGTTTAAATTTTAAAAACTTTTCGAAATTCTAAAAATTCAAAGCTTACTATGTCAAATAATTAAGTATCAAATTGTATACTTTTAAATATTTGGCTTCACTGTGCACGTCTTAAATTGACAGTCAAATATTGCTAAATATTAAATACTTATTATTTTTCTACATGAAGAAATTTCAAGTTAAATGGGATAAAAATTAAATAATTTAGACCCACAATATTTTAAATTTAATAAAAACCTTTAATTATGACTTTATTATTGTGGATTTATTTTTAAACTGAAAATAGTAAAACGCACCATTACATTTTTTAATAGTTGAAAAATTTAATAGAAATAATATATTAATAAATTTATTTATTAAGTTTAATATAAAGGAAAACTTGAAATTCTGAATTAAAAATATATTATTAATAAATCATGATAATTTTTATTAAAAAAAAAAATTATCGGAATAAATGTTATATTAATTTCAATTCTTATTAAGACTTTCGGATTGAAACTTAGATTAGAATAATTTAGATTAAAACTATCTTTTTAATTTATAACATGACTTTGACCATGTTTGACCGAATATTTTGACTTCAAAATTAAATATGCCAGTTTTTGCATACAAAAATAGTGAAAAACGTTTGACTTTTTATTTTTATCATTTTTTTTTTAGACATAAAACGCGTTAATATCTTAAAATTTCTTCAACCATCGGTGCACAAAATTTTGTCCGCCATTTTGGAAGAAAAAACATATATATAAAATTTTGTTGTTAAAGTTTAAGAATTTTGTGCACCGATGGTTGAAGAAACTTTAAGATACTAAAGCGTTTTATGGCTGAAAAAAAATTATAAAAATAAAAAATCAAACATTTTTCACTATTTTTGTATACAAAAACCGCCATATTTAATTTTCAAGTCAAAATATTCGAATTTTGCGGTCAAACTCACGTTATAATATTGATAGCTTTGGTCGTTAATGGGTTAATAAAAGCCTTTAATTACGAATATGTTATTAATTTATTTTTAAGTTAAAAATAGTGTATAAAATTTCAATAACCGCTTTATATTTTTTAATGACCAATACTTTCGAATTGAAACAGCAACAATTGGTACATTTTAAAACTTTGAACCAATTTGGAATCGTTTTATCAAAACAATTATTGTTTAGTATTTATTTATTTATATTTAGAGCTGATAAAATAAAAATCTAAAATGGATAATTTTGCAAATAAAAGATTTTCAAATGACATATTGTAATCTGAATGATATCACAATTAAAAAAGATAATTTTCTTCTAAAAATAGTTAAAATTTCCCGGATTTAGGATCCAGCGGCCACCCTGAAAGAGGACAAATGACAAATAAACAATGAAATAGTGAAACTCTCACCTTCATAAAAGTGCCCCTCATTCTCACAAAAGTCATAATCAGAATATGCACACCAATAATATGAATGCAGATCTGCAACAAAATTCTTATCGTCAGCGTCGTCGCAAAGTCGACATCACCATCATCCTGCTGTCCCTCGAAATTGGTCGAATCAAAACTAAAACTCTCCGCATCATTCTTCAAATTTAAATTAAAAATCGAGTCATTCAGAGCCCGGACGATCCTCGCGACAGAATCTAGAATCGGTGGTGGCGGTGGTGCTGATTGTGATGAAGGCTCGAGACCACTATCACTAAAATTCTCCATAATAATTGATGTTGTCCTCTCGGTGGCAGTTGTTCTCACACCTTCTGCAAAATGTCTCGAGGTCTCTGGCTCCGTGTCTTGGAAATATTTGCGCCTCGCAACTTCCGATCCGTAGAGGTAGGCCGTTAAAAATTCGAATAGAATGGAGTAGAGGGCGCCAATTCCGACACAGGCATAGAGAGGCATTGGGACGACGGTGTAGATGAGAAGGAGAATTTCCGAGCAGAGGGCAAAGTGGCCGACGAGGGTGAGACCGTCCGTGTAGGGTGGTACGAGGACAAGGAAGATGAGGGACAAGAAGCAGAGGGTCGAGGCGACGAGGAGTGACGTTGGCAGAACACAGGATCGATAGTGATCGGTGTGGGTTAAGTAGAGGACTGCCGATATCAGGAAGCCAATCACGCTGAAGGTTATTGCTACGGCAGGCCACGATTCTGCATTCGTTTCAATTCCTTTTATCACAAAGTAGACGAGCCATGAGAGAGACACGAGGAGGATGTAGGCGAGGGCGTATCTGCAATAATGGAAGACAATAATTCATTAAGGGCATGTAACACAGCTAAATACCTATATTACCGACCTCACTTTTTCAGTTCACTGAATGTTTTTTTACACCTAAGCACTTTTTTTGTAAATAAAATATTGAGCTGAAACTTTGGAAAATGTATTAGAGTAAAATAAAGTACGTTTAAGTACTGCATTTTGGTAGGAACTTCACTGAAAATTATTTCATCTTTTTTCTGAACCTCGACATTTTTTGAACGTTCGAACTTTCTTTATACATAAAATATCGGTCTCAAACTTTGAGAAATGCAAGAGTCGAAAGAAAACTACGTTTAAGGTGGCTTGGGCGTTTGGTGCCGTACAATGTGGGGGGCACTGTGGGGGCTATCTATCATGCGATCAGTCTTTATTTGAATTTTATTGATATACG
>NC_046661.1:145901614-145958505 GCF_010883055.1 Belonocnema kinseyi | reverse complement strand
TCTTTTTTGCAAAGTGATCTAGTATATTTTCTTTCGATAATATCAAATTTTCAGAACTGCCTGTGATTTTTTTAAAAAGCGCCCAAGCCACCTTAATTACAAAGCTTAATAATAAAAGATGTAAAACAAAATTGCAACTATCAATTTCATCGGCATCAGCCGGTAACGTTGTACACGAAAATACGAATCCTCTAGAGCCTCGTCTAGTGGCCGCCAGGGTTCGTATTTTCGTGAATTTTTTTACATCTTTTATTATTAAGATTTCTACTCAAACGTAGTTTTCCTTCGGCTCTTGCATTTCTCAAAGTTTTGAGACCGATATTTTATGTATAAAAAAAGTTCCAACGTCCAAAAAATGTCGAGGTTCAGAAAAAAGATGAAATAATTTTCAGTGAAGTTCCTACCAAAATGCAGTACCTAAACGTACTTTATTGTACTCTAATATATTTTCCAAAGTTTCAGCTGTATATTTTATTCACAAAAAAAGTTCTTAGGTTCAAAAAAACATTCAGTGAACTGAAAAAGTGAGGTCGGTAATATAGGTATTTATCTGTGTCACATGGCCTTAAGGACATGTGATACTTCGTCGTGTGGTCAATCGAGTACAGTTCCCCCGGCTTTTTTTCCACAAAAATGAAAATTTTTTTAAACTGAATTCGGAGATGCTATAAAATATCATAACGGACGTCCCCGGACTCTTTTTTGAGGGATAATAACAAAAAAAAATTTATTGTGCTAAATAAAAATTGTATGCATTATTTTGAGGTTACGTCGTTTTTCATCTCTGCCTTACCGATAATTTGAAAATTATTGATGAAATAAACTTTTTTAATTTCCTGCTAGTTCCGGGAGATTAGTCACTATATTTATTTGTAAGTCTAAAGTTTTTGGCCAAAAATATTGTGTACTTTGGAAGTAACGCTCGGGTGAATTTTAACACACATAACCTCGAAATATACACACGTTGTTAGCAAAATCAAAATTTTGTTTGAAAAATAAACACAAAAAAAAGTGTGCGGGGACGTGCATTAGCGTATGCACTATCATTTTCCAATTTTTTAAGATAAAATATTTATTATTCTAGAAAAAAAGCCAAAAAGATGAAATTTTTTATAAAGTAGACGAATTTTCAACCAAAAAGTTAACTTACAACCGAAAAGTAAATTTTTCAACTAAATTAAATGTTGTTTTTTTTTGTATCTGAGAATATTAATGTAGCGAAGGCCTTTTCCGGTCAAAACAAAATATATAATAGTTAATATTTCAACAAAATCATACTTAAATTTCAAACCAAAATCAGTTAAATTCAGCATAAAAAGACGAATTTTCAACTAAACATTTGGAAAAAACAGCATTAATTTTTTAGACGACTAGAAGAATTTTTAATAAAATAGTTCAATTTTTAAGCTAAATATCCTGAAAAATAGTTGAATTTTCGGTAAAAAAAATCCTTTTCATTTAAAGAAAACCCCAGTTTTCAAACAAATAGTTCAATTTTCAAAAATAAAAATAATTTTTTAACTAAAATGATTAATTTTCCACAAAAGAGTATATTTTTCAACGAAGCAAAATTATTTTTAACCTAATAGATGAATTTTTAACTAAAATGATGAATATTTGACTTCAATACTTAAATTTTTAACAAAAAAGAAGAATTTTCAAATAATAAGTTTAATTTTCAAAGAAAAAAAATCATTTTATACAAAAAAAATCGACTTTCCACCAAAAATTAGTTTAAAAAAACGTGAATTTTCAACGAAATAAATGTATTTTCGATTTAAAAAGACAAATTTACATCCAAATTGTTACATTTTGAACTAGAAAAGGTCAATTTTTCACCCCAAACGTAACGGGTAAATATTCAGCTGAAAAAACTAATTCTCAACGAAACTGGTGAATTTTCAACTAAAATAATTAATAATCAATTGAAATAGTTGGATTTTATACGTACCAAAAAGATGAATTTTCAACAAATAATATTAATTTTACAAAAAAAAATAAGAATTTTCCACAAATAATGAATTAAAAAAAAAGTTTTATTTTTAAAGAAAAAATATCAATTTTCAGCCAAATAGTTGAATCTTCATTAAAAAAAAAAGATAAAATTTCAACCAAAAATAGAACAGTTGAATTTTACGTTAAAAATGTAATTTTTAACAAACAAAAAAAAGCGGATCTCCAGAAAAATAGTGAAATTTTTGGTAAAAAAATCCTTTTCATTCAAAGAAAAACCCAATTTTCAGATAAATAGTTCAATTTTCAACCAGAAAAATTAATTTTTAATATAAATGAATAATTTTACATATAAAAATTAATTTTCAACTAAAGAGTTTATTTTTTGACTAAAAAAATGAATATTTAACTTAAATATTTGAATTCCTAACCAAAAAGAAGAATTTTCAAATAATAAGATTAAATTTCAGAGAAAAAAAATCATTTTCTACCGAAAAAAGTCGATTTTTAACCGAAAAAGTGCTTTTTGAAATAAAATAGTACATGAATTTTCAATCAAAAAAATATATTTACATCCAAATTTTTAGCTAGAAAATGTTAATTTTCCACGCAAAATGGAAGGGTTAAATTTTCATTTGAAAAAATTAGCTTTCAAACTAAGGAATTTTCATCTAAAATAATGAATATCTTAAACTGGAATAGTTGAGTTTTATACCTACCAAAAAGATGAATTTTCAACCAATAAGATTAATTTTCCACAAAAAGATAAATTTTACATAAACTCCATGAATTTTCAAAAAAATAAAATAGTTTGATTTTTAGATAAAAAATATTAATTTTTAACCAAGTAGTTGAATTTCGGTCTAAAAAAGATAAAAATTCAACAAAAAATAGAACAGTTGAATTTTTGATTAAAAATGTAATTTTTAACAAACAAAAAACAGATTTTTAGAAAAATAGTTACATTTTCGGTAGAAAAAATCCTTTTCATTCAATGAAAAAATATTTGAATTCCTAACCAAAAAGAAGAATTTTTAAATAATAAGATTAAATTTCAAAGAAAAAAAAAATCATTTTCTACCGAAATAAGTCGATTTTTGAACGTTACACCTGTGAAAAGAAGAATTTTCGACCAATAAGATTAATATTCTATAACAAAAAAAAAACGAAGAAGAAACTTTTAAATTGTGACGAATTTTTTAAACTCCTTTCTTATAAATCCTAGCTTTAATTATTAAAAAAAAATTCTGTTCCATGTGAAAAATTCCCTGTAAAAACGTGAAGTTTGATACAATCAAAAGTGAATTCCCGGCTTTTTAATTAAATTCCAATCATTGGAAAAAGCCGCCCCTCTCAATTTTTTGAGAATTCATCTTTTAGATTGAAAATTTAATTATTTCGTTGAAAATTCCGCAAAAAAAAGTCTAATCGCGAAAAAAAAAGTGTAAAATAGTGTCTATAGTGTCGTGACAAATGGAGAAATAAGTGAATTGTTTTTTTTTTGTTTTTTCTTTTTACCTAAATCTCAATCTAATTTGCGGAAAGGCACTTCTTTTGAACTGTTCCTCGAGGATTTCAGAATCGAATTTGGGATTCCACCAGGATCTTGGGGCGGCTCGTTCAAAAGGGACGGGTAGGCCAATTCCACAACATCCAAGTCCCTGGCCACTGTGGGCCAAATAAGTTTGGATGTAGGGGGCCAAAGATATGTGGATTTCGTCACCTCCATCTTCGGTATCCTTCGCTCGCGTAAAACTCACTGAGGAGCCACGCTTGCGACTCAAAGGCGGAGTCATATTCACATTCGGACGTTTCTGTTAACAAAAAATAACAAAAAAAAAATAACAAAAAATATTTAGAAAATTAATATTTCATCCAACAATAAAAACAGAATATAAATCCTTCTCTTATTGTAACTAGATTGATACGACTCTCTGAAAGGTTGAGAAGATAGTTTAAAAAATTCACTGCAAATGTTTATTTAATCAAAAAGATATTGATAGTACAGAAAATTTTCCTGGAATTGTATGTCTCATTGAATGTAATTTTTGTGAAAAAGTTTATATTCGCGAAACAGGTAGAAGATTAAAAACTAGAGTTTCGGAACATAAAAGAGTTTGTAGAGTTGGAAAATTCAATACAAATCTTTCACAACATTGTTGGAACTTAGAACATTATTTTTGTATTTTAACAATATTAAAATTCTTGCCAGAAAAAAAATACATCTAAAATACGCATAATAGAGTCCATTTTTATAAACAAATTTTACAATATTTCGATTAACTTACAGACAGAAATTATGAATGTCAACAAAATATATCAAAATATTATAAAATAAACAAAATCAAGTTAAAGTATGTCTCTTGTCTACTTTGTTATATCAGGGTGGCCGCTTTAATCGAGGAAATAAATTCCCGGCCCTTTCCCGATTCGCAAACATTTTTCACGGTCAATGAAATTTAAAAAATGGAACACGTGAGATAATAAAAACTGAGCTGCAAATGAAATCACTGAAAGTGGAACTGTTAAATTTTGAACTTTTAAAATTGAAACTTAAATTTTTTCATTCATAAATGTTATCATTTTCAATGCTATAAATTAAAAAATCAATCAATGAATTGTAAAATATTCAAAATTATACAATTTTAAGGAACTTTACGCTAGCAACATTAAATATTGAGAAATTGAAAAATTTTTAACAGAACACTTCTTAAATTAGAAATTTAATTAGTTTCTTTTAAATAGTTTAAACATCCTTGGAAACCTTCAAA
The DNA here is from genome assembly GCF_010883055.1 of Belonocnema kinseyi. Classification (NCBI taxonomy): domain Eukaryota; kingdom Metazoa; phylum Arthropoda; class Insecta; order Hymenoptera; family Cynipidae; genus Belonocnema; species Belonocnema kinseyi. The sequence goes on along the minus strand of NC_046661.1, from coordinate 145,953,781 downwards.
ATTTTATTTCAAAATCTTGACAAATCTAGAAGTTGTTTTAAATTTGAAATTATTTTGGATATTTTTTCAGAACTTCGAAATATCGGTCAAAATTAATTGAATTTTTTCTACAATTTTCAGAAAGTCCTGCGAATTTTAGGAAATTTCTGTACAATTTGGATGTATAAATAACAATTGAACATTTATTATTTGCAGGCGAAATTTCAGTAATTTTAAGAGATATGCAAAAGTTTTGAAAAGATTCTAATTTAATGTCAAACTTGAAATGATATCAAATAATTTAAACAAACTGTGTAAAAAATTTTTCAAACAACTTTTAAACATATTTTTAACTGAATAGAATTTTTCTTACAATGTTTGAAATCTCTTAAAATCTTTTCAAATATTCTGTTAAATTAATTTTTAAAAATGATAAATCATTTTTAAATTTCCTAGGAATTTTAAGAAAATGCTTTTATTCGTTTGAAGCCTTTCACAATTCTTCAAAAGCTTCTAAATTTTTCGTTTGAAATCTGCAAAAATTTACATTTTGTTTTAAATTAGGTTGTGAACCTTTCAAAAACTTCTAAATAACTCTAATTTTTTCTAAAAATAATAACTGTTCAATTGTTATTTATAAATACAAATTTTAAGAAAATTATTTAAAATTCGTAGGATTTGCTAAAAGTTGTAGAACAAATTCAATTAATTTTAAAAGTTATTTAGAAGTTCTGAAAAAAATAAAAAAATAATGTTAAATATGAACAAAATTAAAATAACTTCTAAATGTCTCAAGATTTTGAAATAATATTTTCAAGCTTTTCAAGCATTCTTGTACTATTTAAAATGAAAATAATTTAACATCTAATTTAATAACTCTTAAGTTTAAAAAATGTAACATATCATGTTTCTAGTCTAAAGTAACTTAATAACATAACTTTGAAAATTTTTAAAGTTCATTGATTGATTCTTTAATATATAGTATTGAAAATGTTAACGTGGATTTATGTTTTTTGAACTTAATCTAAATATTTGTACAATCAATGAACTCTAAAATATTCAAAATTATATAATTTTAAGGAATTTTAAGCTAGAAACATCAAATATTGAAAAATTGAAAAACTTTGAACTAAACACTTCTTAAATAGGAAATTCAATTAGTTTTTTTAAAAAACAGTGTAAATATTCTTGGAAAGGTTCAAAATCTTGAGAAATCTAGAATTTGTTTTAAATTTAAAATTATTTTTTCAGGTCTTCTAAATATCTGTAAAAATCAATTGAATTTTTTCTACAATTTTCAGAAAGTCCTGCAAATTTTAGGAAATTTCTGTACAATTTGGATGTAAAAATAACAATTTAACATTTATTATTTGTAGGCGAAATTTGAGTAATTTTAAGAGATATGTAGAAGTTTTGAAAAGATTCAAGCTCACTGTAAAACTTGAAATGATAGCCTAATATAAAACAAAATGTGGATTTTCGCAGATTTTAAACAAAAACATTGGATTCTTTTCAAGAAATGTGAAAGACTTCAAGAGAATAAAAACATTTTTTTAAGATTCCTGGAAAATTAAAAATAATTTTTCATTTTGAAAAATTATTTTAAGAGATTATTTTAAAAGTTTTTCAAATATTTAAACAAAATTTTCGAAAAATATTCTAAAAGATTTTAAGAAAACTTTCTAAAATTTGCATGATAATTTTGAATCTTTTAAAAACTCCTAAATATCTCTTAAAATTATACATCAAAATTTAAAATTTTCACTTACAAATTAACCATTTTTCAAATACGACAATTAAAATCGTAATGTTCAAAGTTTAAAGGCTCTTCGAAATTTTAACGATTCCAGGTTTTCTATGTCAAACAATTCAGTTAAATATTCCTTACTTTTAAATATTTGGTTTCAATTTACTTGTCTTAAATAATAATTCAAATATTGCTAAATATTCAATAATAATTTTTCCGATTTGAAGTAATAAAAAATAAACTAAAAATTAAAGTACTCAAAGTGGAACCCTAGAATTTTAAATTATTTAAAGTTAAGTTTAAAATATTTTAAATTAAAAAATGTTATATTCAAGTCCTCAATAATTTACACACATAGAATGGAAGTTAGGTACTAATATTTAAAATTTAACAATTTAAAATTAAATGCAGATAAACAGTAAAATATAGAATTTTTAATTTTTATAAATTAAGTATCGAGTTGAAAGATTGAAAATCAGTTCTAAAAACAGAAATCAACGTTATCATTTTCACTGCTCTAAATTAAAAAAATCAATGAATGATCTTTAAAATTTTGAAATAGTTTAAACTTCCTTGAAAAGATTCAAAATTTATTTCAAAATCTTGAGAAATCTAGGGATTGCTTAAATTTTGTTTTAAATTTAAAATAATTAAACTGCTTTTTATTTTTAAATGTTTCTTTCTTCTGAAATAACTATTACATTTTCCGTTGTGGATGAATCTTTTTTGCTTAAAAAAGAAAATACTTGGTTGAAAATTGAACTATTTGGTCGAAAATCCTTTTTTTCTTGTGGTTTAAAACTAAATTGTTTTAACTGCAAATTTAACTATTTTATTTTTAATTGAAAATTGATAGTTTTTCGTTGAAAATTCATGGATTTTTTTGAAAATTCGTTCTTTTTTGGTAGAAAATTACTCTTTTTAGTGGAAAATCGATTTTTTTTTTAAAGAAAATTAAATTCATTGGTTAAAAATGCATATAATTTCCTGAAAATGCAATATTTTTACTTAAAATGTTACAACTTTAAAGTGTTCTAAATTAAATTTAATATAATGTGGGTAGCTTCGTTTTCAAATTAATTTTTTATATGCATTATATTATTGTTAATAAATTCCTTAGAAATTTTTAACCAATCCAAAAATAGAAGAAATCGAATAAGAAAGCGATTTAAAATTGAAAGCATTAAAATTTGAATGCCTATTTTTCAGGGTGGTCATTTTAATTGAAGAAAAAATTCAAGATCTTTTCCCAGTTCGCAAACATTTTTCAATATTAATCAAATTAAAAACTTGGAACTCTAAAGCGAACTTTTCAAAATTATATTATTTTAGGCAATTTTAAGCTAGAAAAATTAAAACTTTTTTTTAACTGAACACTTCTTAAATTACAAGTAAAATTATTTTCATTTCAAATAGTTTTAAAATCCTTGAAAAGCTTCAAAATTTTATTTCACAATCTTCAGAAAACTATTCTGTTAAAAACAATTTTTTTTTTGGTTTAATAATTACATTTTATTTAAAATTCATCTCTTTGGTTAAAAAATGAACTATTTGGTTGAAAATACTTTTTTTCTTGAGATTCAAAATTAATTGATTTTAACTTCAAATTTAACTATTCTATTTAATTGAAAATTAATATTTTTTCGTTGCAAATTGATAGATTTTGTTACGAATTCGTACTTTTCTTGGTAGAAAATTAATCCTTTTAGTGGAAAATCGATTTTTTTTCAAAGAAAATGAAATTCATTGGTTAAAAATTCATCTAATTTCCTGAAAATGCAATATTTTTACTTAAAACGTTACAAATTTAAAGCTTTTTAAATTAAATTTATTATAATGTGGGCAGCTTCACTTTTAAATTAATTTTTTATATGCCTTATATTGTTTTTAATAAATTAATTTAAAAATTCAAAACCTGAGCAGTTCTATTTTATATTGATATAGAAAATTTAAGCGATCTGAAAATAGAAAAAATTAAATATAAAAGCAATTTAAAATTGAAAGAATTCAAATTCGGATGCTTATTTTTCATAAAAAATGGAAATTGTACAAGTAAAGATTTTTCGATTTAAAGTAAGAAAAAAAACTACAAATTAAAGCACTCAAAATTCATGATTTTTCATATGGAAGAATAATTTTATGAGAATATTTTAAAAGATTTGTGAAAAAAAAACTAATTTTTAACAAAATACATACATTTTCTAACGAAAAAGGATACATTTTCAAACAAATATTGAACATGTTAATTTTCAGTGATAAAAATGAACGTTTAAAAGACGAATTTGAACCAAATAGTTGGATTTTTTTACTAAAAAAGATCAATTGTCAATAAAAAATGGAATAGTTAAATTTTCAGTTAAAAATAATGATGCTCAAAGACAAATAGTTAAACTTTTAATTACAAAATTAATTTTTAACAAACAAAAAATTCAAAAAGATCTAAATTTTGAACCAAATACATGAATTTTGAACTAAAATAATTAATCTTTAACAACAAAAAGTGCATTTTTAACATACAAGCCAATTTTTCAAACGAATAGTTGAATCTTCAACCAAAAAAGATTAATTTTAACCAAAAAGTTGAATTTTCTACCAAACTAATAAATTTTCAACAAAAAAGGACGATTTTTTAAACTAAATTGTTGAAATTTAAGAATAATAATTAAATTTTCAATGAAAAAGAGGAATTTTCAACTAAGATTTGAATTCTCTAGCAAAATATACATGATTTTTCAACCAAAAATATGATACTTTAATTTTCATTTAAAAAAATTAAGTTCCATAAAAAAAAACGAATTTTAAACTAAATATTAAATTTTTAATAAAATTGTTTAATATTCGAGTCAAAAACTTTCATTTCCCTCAAAACAGTTAAATTTGTAATAAAAATAAAAATTTGTAACGAAAAAAGTTAATTATTATATAAATAGTTGATTTTCAACCCAGCATTTGAATTTTTAACTAAAAAAAGATGAATTCTCAATGAAAAAATATTGAGTATTAGTTCTGATGTTTTGATATTTGTTAATATTTCAACAAGAAGTGAATTTTCGAATACGAAAGATTTTTCAGTTGAGAAAAAATTCCACTCAAACTGTTGAATTTTTCAAGCAAACAGAATTATTTTCAACTGAAAAGATTAATTTTCTACCAAAAAGGATAAATTTTCAAACCAACAAGATTAATATCTACCAAAAAAGAAGAATTTTCAACGAAAAAAGAAAAATTGAATTTTTTTGATGCAAAAATAAATTTTCAATCAAATTCTTCATTTTTTCAAGCAAAAATATGATTTTTCCTCTAACCAATTGAATTTTTAACAAAACAATTGAATATTCAACCAAAAAAAAAATGATTTTCTAATGAGAAAGTTAATTTTGAACCAAATTGTTGAATCTTCAAGCCAAAAACACGAATTTTCTAGACAAAAAGAAAATTTTCAACCAAGAAGATTAATGTTTCATCCAAGAGAAGAATTAAAAAAAAATAAATAAATTTTCAACGAAAGAGTTGAATTTACAATCAAAACAAGAATAATTTTCAAACATAAATGGAAGTCTAATTTTTAGTAAAAAAAAAAATAATATTTTTCAACCAAAGAGATATATTTACTACTAAAATTATGGAAAATTCAATTGAAATAATTGAACTTTAAACTAAAAAGATTTTTAAAATTAAATTGATAAATTTTTAACTGGAATCATTGAATTTTCAAAATAAAAAATTAATTTTCAACCAAGACGATTAATTTTTACAAAAAAAAAAAAACGAATTTTCAAGCAACAAAGATAAATTTTCAACGAAAAAGGGATGCTTTTTCAACAACAAAAAACGAATTTTAAACAAATTAAATTAAAATACGTCTCATCAATTTTCAATGGAATAGCTGAATTTTAAATCAAAAAGATTAATTTTTTATGAGAGAAGAATTTTTTAATAAAATAAATAAATTTTCAACTAAAGATCAATTTTTAAGCAAAAATGGAAGTCTAATTTTTTGTAACAAAAAAAAAAAATAATTTTCAACCAGAGATTAATTTACAACTAAAATTATGGAATATGCAATTGAAATAATTAAACTTTGAACTAAAAAGATTTTTTAAAATTAAAATGTTTAATTTTTAACTGGAATCACTGAATTTTCAACAAAAAAATTAATTTTCAAGCAAAAAAGATAAACTTTCAACCAAAAAATGATAGTTAAAAAAACGAATTTTAAACAAAATAAATACAAAATTAAAATAAGTTGCGTAATATATATTTATTTCGAAAATGAAGAATCACTGTTATTAAATTTTATATTGCAATTTAAAAAATTAAATTCGGCACGCTCTGGAAAAAATTCAAAATACAAACAATCTCAGGTTTTCGAAGTAGAGTCGATATCCTGGTTAAATATTTCTTAATTTTAATTTTAAAAAATTTTCAGGCCTGAAAATTAAAAATTTGGTTAACATTTATTTATAACATTTAGGAAATAAAAATTTATGACATTTTAGGAAATAAAAATCCCTGGAGAATTTTTATTTGCTAGTTATAATTATCCGATGAATGAATATTATTGAAGCCTAATGAAAAAAAATGAATATCAACAATGCAAATTGAGACTCAAATGAAAATTACCTTCCATTCAAAAGAAACGACAATAGACTCGGAATTATGTCCATTCAGAATCATTTGGATGAGTAATCCGAATCTCAAAGACTAAATTTTCTCACTCCACTTTTATTTACACAAGGAAATCATCAAGTCATCACAAAAAAAACACAAACTAAAATCTTCAAAGATCAAATTCTCCAATTAAAAACCATAACAAAACTATGAACCAATAGGGTTTTCACTTTCTCAGTTTCCACAAAATTCTACTAAAAAAACTATAATATTAAAAATAAAAAAACTAATAAACTTGAAAGTTACAAAACGACGAAAATCGATCTGTAATTCGTAGCTTTCATTACTTTTTAAAACGTCTCACTTCAGAATTCAATACTCGATAAAAACCTTTTTATAAAAAGAGACATTTGATCCCAAAGTAGCAAAACAAACATTGTTTTTAAACAATAAAAAAACGAAACTCAAAGATCGAAATTTGGAGGTTAGAAATGGGAGTGGTGAGAAATTGGAAATAGAATATCAATTTTGAGACAGGAATTTTTGGAACTATATAATGAAAGGGCTTACCAGTATCAACGGCGAGATCGCCGTGGAATTTGAGCGATTATCATATCCTCCTGGCTGGCATTCGGAGGTCGGATTTAAAATCAGCTGATGTCTGACGTCGCCATACTCTTGTATATTTGCCTCGATTTCCACAAACTTTCACCACTAAATCACAACACAACACGAAAAATTAGCCGAGAATGGATTTAATTTCTCGAAATTGGGGGAAAACTAGTTTATTTTGAAAGGGTAGAAAAAGCTCACGGACGGGGAAAATATCATGGCCCTTTCGTTAGTCGACACTCGACAGCCATTTTGGCAATCACAAATCTTTCGAAGATGCCAGGAAATCTACATTACCGACTTCATTTTTCAAATATTTTTACCTCAGAATAGCCTCCAGAATATTAATTTATAATATTATAGGTAAAATAAAAGCCTTTTATAACAAATATCAAAGCTAGTTTATTTAAATTTCTAGCCTAACATCTCGCACGATTCAAATCTCCCGCTAATTTTGTGGAATGTACTTGTGCGCACTCTGATGGCCATTTTAGGAATAAGGCGGTTTTTTTTGGAATTTAAGTTCTTTAAAAAAAAAAAAATTGTGTGTTTCTGTGATTTGAATTTGAACAATATATAAATGAAGCCTTTTAAAAACCAAGTGATTTTTCAAAGAAAGTTGTTTGATTAAAATATTATTTGAATTTGTAACAAACTAATAGAACTTTTAACCGGAGTTGAATTTTAAACAAAATAGTTAGACTGTCAAACAAAAAAGATGAATTTAAAAAAAATAGTAGAATTTTTAACAAAATAATTAAATTTTTCAAGAAAATAGTTCAATTTTTAAAAACAAAAACTGACTTTTTAATCAAATGGTTTCATTTTAAACAAATTAATAAAAATTTTAACTAAATAGTTGAATTTGCAAACAAAAAACCTGTCTTATTAAAAAATAGTTGAATTTGTAACAAAATAATTAAACTCATAACAAAGTAATGAAATTTTAAATAAAATAGTTGAATTTGCAACAAAATACTAAAAGTTTCAACCAAAAATGTGTGTTTTAAAAAATTAGCCTAATTTTTAACCAAATAGTTGTTTTATCAACAAAATAGTTAAATTTAAAAAAAGGTTGAATTTTCAAATAAAAGGCTAAATTTTGTAACAAATATTTGAAGTTAAAAAAATGGTTAAATGTATAATCAAATGTTTCGATTTTCAATAAAATAATTAAATTTTTATTGAAATAGTTCAATTAAAAAAAATAGTTGAAGATTTAACGAATAGTTCAATTTTCACAAAATTTTTTCAATTTTTAACCATTCAATTTGCAACAAAATGGATTAATTTTTAGCCAAATAGTTTAATTTTTAACGAAATGATTCAACTTTTCAGCTAATAGTTAAATTTTCAATAAAATAGTTCAAATTTTAACTAAATAATTAAATCCTTAACAAAATAGATAATTTTGTAACGAAATAATACTTTTTAAATTGTTATATTTTCAACCTCATAGTTGAAATGTTAACGAAATAGGTGATTTTTTACCCAATACTTAAATCTTCAACAAAATAGTTAAATGTTCAACTAAATAATAAAATTTTCCAACAAAAAAATGACTTTTTAACCAAATAATTCACTCGTTAACAAAATAGTTAAATTTGTAACCAAATAGTTTAATTTTAAAACAAAATGCTGTCTTATTAAAAAATAAATGAATTTGTAACAAAATAATTAATTTTATTACAAAATATTTAAATTTTGAATCAAATAGTTGAATTATTAACAAAATACTTAAAGTTTTAACCAAAAAAGATGTGTTTTAAAAAAATAGTAAAATTTTTAACAAAATAATTACATTTTTTAAGCAAGTAGATAAATAAAAAGAAGACTTTTTAATAAAATGGTTTCATTTCAAATAAAACAATTACATTTTTAACAAACACTGACTTTTCAATCAATTAGTTTTGTTTTAAACAAAATAATTAAAATTGTAACAAGGGTATGTTTAAAAAAAAAAGTCGAATTTTTAACAAAATAGTTAAAGTGTCAACCACAAAAGATGTGTTTAAAAAAAATAGTAGAATTTTTAACAAAGTAATTAATATTTTAACCAAATAGTTGCTTTATCAACAAAATAGTTAAATTTGCAACTAAATACATCAAATTTTCAACAAAATAGTTTAATTTTGAACCAAATAGATGAATTTAAAAAAATGACTGTTGATTAAAATGGTTTAATTTAAAAAAAAATACCTTAACTCTTAACCAAATAGTTCAAGATTTAACAGAATAGTTGTTTAAAATATATTTCAAGTGCAAACAAAAGAATTAAATTTGTAGGAAAATAGTTAAATTTTTAACAAAATGGTTAAATTTTTAACCTAATAGTTTAATTTTTACCAAATAGTTTCATTTAAAACAAAATTGTAGAATTTTTTACAAAATAATTACATTTTTACCAAATAGTTGATTCGTTAACAAAATAATTAAATAATTAACCAAATACGTTGAATTTTCAACAAAATGGTTCTTTTTTTAGCCTGATAGTTCAATTTTTAACGAAATAATTCAACTTTGCAGCTAATAAATAAATTTTTTAACAAACTAATTAAATATTTAACCATAAAGTTGAATTTTTATATAAAAAGTTAGAATTTGTAACAAAGCTTTGATAGTTTAATTTTGAAAAAAATACTTTAACTCTTAACCAAATAGTTCAAGATTTAAAAGAATAGTTAAGTTTAAAAAAATGTTTCAAGTGGCAACAAAAGAATTAAGTTTGAAGGAAAATAGTTGAATTTTCAAGAAGAGAGTTAAATTTTTAACAAAATAGTTGAATTTTCAACAAAATAGGTAAATTTTTAAACAATGAGATCAATTTTCAAAAAAGTTCAATTATTAGCCAAGTATTCAATTTGCTACAAAATGGTTCAATTTTTAGCCAAATAGTTAAATTTTTAACGAAATAGTTGAAATGACTTCTTAACAAAATAATTCACTAGTTAACAAAATAGTAAAATTTGTAACAAAATAATTACATTTGTAACAAAATAATTAAATTTATAACCAAATAATCCAATTTTAAAACAAATAGTTGATTTATTAACAAAATACTTCAAGTTTCAAACAAAAAATATGTGTTTCAAAACAATAGTCGAATTTTTAACAAATTAAATACATTTTTTAAGCAAGTAGATAAATTTAAAAATAAAGACTGTTTAATAAAGTCGTTTTATTTCAAACAAAATAATTACATTTTCAACCAAATAGTTTAATTTTCAACAAAGTAGTTGAAGTTTCAAACAAAAAAGGTGTGTTTAAAAAAAGTAGTCGAACTTTCAGAAAATAATTAAATTTGTAACCAAATAATTTTGTATTAAAAAATAGTTAAATGTTTAACTAAATGCGTCGAATTTTCAACAAATTAGTTTAATTTTGAACCAAATATTGAAATTTAAAAAATATTTTTTATTAAAATGGTTGATTTTTTAAAAAAAAATTAAATTTTTAACCAAATATGTAGTTGACTTTTTAAATAAAAAGCTAAAATTTGTAACAGATCTTTGATAGTTTAATTTTGAATAAAAATAGTTTCATTTGTGACCAAATAGTTGAAGATTTAATAGAATAGTTCCGTTTAAAAAATATTTTAATTGCCAATAAAATAATTAGATTTTTAGTAAAATAGTTCAATTTCCAACAAAATAGTTAAATTTTTAAACTAATATTTGAATTTTTAACAAAAAGTTTCAATTTGAACCAAATAGTAGAATTTTAAGAAAATAATTGCATTTCTTTACCAAATAGTTGTTTTCTCAACAAAATAATTAAATAATTAACCAAATTTTTAACTAAGTAGTTAAATCTTTAACAAAAAAAGTAATTTTGTAAACACATAGTTTAATTTTGTTAATAGTTATATTTTCAATCAAATAGTTTAAAATGTTAACGAAATAGTTGACTTTTTTACCAAATAGTTGAATTTTCTACAAAATAGTGGATTTTAAAATTAAGAAACATGTCTATTATACTATAAAAGATGTATTTTTAATCTAAAAGTACAAATTTTATATAAAAAAGAAAACATTTTAATTTTTTACCAAAAAGAAGACTTATGAACAAAATATGGTTAAAGTTACAAACAAAAAAGATGAAGCAATGATCAATTTTTAATGAAATAATTACATTTGTATCAAAATAGTTGAATTTTTAATAAATTAATTATATTCTCAACCAAGCAGTTGAACTTTTAAAGAAAAAAGTTAAATTTTGAATGAAATCATTAAATTTTTTCTGATATAAAAAATATGAATTTTTACTAATAATAAGATTGCCACATGAATTTTTAAAACAATTTATTATAGTTTTTAGCACTTAATTATAGAAAAGAGTTAGAAAATCGCAATTTTTTTCAAGTTTTACAACTTATAATTTTTTTTAGTTTTAGTTTTAAATTAGAGTGAGGTTATAATTAATGTAAATTAAGAAGCATAATGGTTTAAATACATTATTATTGTTTATAACTATGTTTTTCTATAGTAATGCTAGATAGTTGCGGATTTTTTTTGAAACTGTTAACTTTTCATCCAATTGTTTAAAAAATTTATTATCATATAAGAAACTTAATATAACATATCTTTTCTTGTTAATTGCTATAAATTTGCGGTTTTTATCTCAATTTAAATAATTCTTTTCTGGCTTTCTAGTTATTAACAAAGAAAAACATTAGCAAAAATAATTCTTGAAACATTCTCTTTCTTTTGTATGAATATATTTTTCTAAAATAAAATAGATATTTGAAATATTCTTCAAAGTTTATAAGTTTACCATAATAAATGTAAATTTTCCTTGATTCAGATCGTGAGAGCTTTTTTTCAAACTGATATTAAAATTCATTAATTGTTTTTAAGCAAAAAGTAAAAAAAATGCAAAAAGTTGCATAAAAACCCTTAAATACCTGCCAATACTAGAAGAGAATATAGTTATGAACAATTACAATTTGTTTGAACAATTATTTAGATTGAATTTCAATAATTAATTATCTCGCTTTGAGTGAAAAGTCGACAAAAGGTAAAAAATTTCAAAAAAATCGCAACTTTATAGCATTATTCAAAAAGAATATTATTTAAAAAAAAAAAGAAAATTACGTAAACAATTATATTCATTGATTTTTATTATGAAAAATTAATTTTAATAGAAAAGTGAAAATAATTTCAAAAAGTATAAAATGATTCACGAAAATATTGAAACCCAGTGTCGAAAGTTTTAAAGTAAAAGTTTTAATTTTTGCAAGAATGCGAAATCTTAGAAAAAATTGGTAATTCAAAAGAATAAAATTATCTTTCTGGGGTAACAAGGAAAATTTTAACGTTTTTTTTTTTTTTCATTTTGAAACATTAATTATACGAAAAAAATCGAAAAGGTTTACAAAATTATCAAAAAAGAATCTGGAAGAGTTTTACGCAAATTTTTTTCCTTTTGCGAGTTTAAAAAAAGATGTAGAATAATTTTTTCATAAATTTAAAAGATATTTATAAATTTAACAAAAAATTCAAAAATATTTAAAAATTTGAAAAGATAAAAAATTTCAAACTAGTTGAAGGTTTTTATCGATTTTGAACAAACAATCTAGAAGCCTTTTAAGGATTTTGAACGGTTTTCAAATAATAATAAATATTTGCTAAGATTCTTCGGAAAATGTCATGATTTTTTATTTTGACTAATTAGTTAAAAGGAAATATTTAAGAAGATTTTAAGAAATTTCAAAATGTTTCCAAAATTATCGATCAAGAATTTGGAAGATTTTAAAGCAAATTTTCTAAAATAATTTTAAAAACGATTTGAAAGTTTTACAAAATCCTGGGAAGTTAAAAAAATATATTTGTATGTCCAAAAAATGTCAAATATAATTTTAAATTTAAGAATATTTCAAAAACTTTAAAAGAAATGTATATTAAAAAAAAAAAAGATTGACAAACCAGTCAAAAAAGAATCCGAAACTTTCTTGTAATTATCTATGAGAAGATAAGAGAGATAAGAGAATAAAAAATTGTTTAAATAATTATGTTTGTTAAGTCGCATTAATTATTACCTCGCTTTAAGTGAAAAGTTTTCAAAAGTTGAATATTTCAGAAAAAACCTCAACTTTCTTGCAAATTCCAAATTAGAAAAAAAGATAATAAATTGTTTAAACCATTTTTTTTAACTTCAATTAATTATTTACCTTACTATAATTGAAAAATGACAAAGAGTGTAAAATTCTCAGAAAAAACCACAACTTTTTAGCATTATTATAAGAGAATGTAGATATAAATAATAATAAATTGTTTAAACAATTAGGCGTGTTAGATTTAATTGATTATTATTTCACTTCAACTAAAAGTTGAAAATAATTTGATAAGATTTGAAAAGATCGCGACATTTTAACTCTATTTTAAGAAAAAATTGCTATAAACAATAATAAATTTTAACAATTTATTTAAAGATCTAATTATTAACAGGAAGTAATACCTGGTGTATTAGAAACAATTTGCTTTAAAAAAATAACTAAAAAACCATAATCAGCGCCAAAAACTAGCAAAAACTAATTTCTCACTTATGGGTTTTTTTCGGGACCCTACAAAATAGACTTATGGGAGTGATGTTTAAAAAGTTATTTTTTATTTGTATTCTATTACTAGCTTTGAAGAAAAATGTTGAGTTTCAACGCGATTCACTTGATGTTCACGATTCTAAATATATTAGACAAAAAAGTCTTTTTTTCTTATGGGAAATATGTATTTTTCATGGGATTTTCGGAACCTCTTAGTATAATTTTAAAAAATGTTGCGTGGATAACATACAAATTTAGGGGCGATATGCATGAAAAATAAAAAAAAAACTTTGGACCAGTCTATTGAATATTGATATAAAAAATAAATAAAACTTTAGGTTTTATATAATAAGGAATAGACATAGACATAATTTTATTATTATTATTATTATTTATTATTATCAGACTGCATTTCCTTTCACGATTTTCTGAAAATCATATATATTTTTATATTAATGTGACGTCGTTCCGATCGGTGGATCTTGCCACTTGAATTCTTGCTGGTAGGTTACATAAACGACCCAGTAACAAACATTCAAAAAAGTGAAGGACGCCGGAAATACAACTCGAGCAACCCTATCGATGTGGGAAACGCTATTTATGTGTCTCTCGATTCTCTTTCCATGCTTTCGAATCTCAATGGCTGCTTCTCTTTGCCTCCGACGCCTGAAAAGAAAATATTTCATTGTTTCAAAAATAAGAGGCTTCGGTTTATTGTTAATGGCAAATGATAAATTAATTGTTGCTTATGATACAAGGACCCGAAGTGGCACTTTCTCTAGGTGTGAAGTTTCAATGCGTGCCACATCGCGAGGTGTAGTCGAGGCATAACAAGAGTCGAGGCGAGGCGAGACCGAAGCGTAATGGATTCGAGGTGAAGTCGAGGCAAAATAAATACAATATTTTGTCTTGTATTGTCAATTCACACAAAAAAAAGGTCCGCACTGAGGCCGTGTGATTTTATGGTTTCATAACATTCTGTACAAAAATAATTGTTCATGAGTAATTACCGAAATTGATCCGACGTGACGGATATAAGAAAATTCGATGAATGGTAAATAACTTTTCGGTAAAACAACTGTAACTGGTACAAAATAATAACAAATAAGTAGAAAATAAAATAAAGGATAGTGCGATATTTTTTCTACAAAATTCAACACAATTTTGATTTATTCCTAATCAATGTTTTATTATTTTGTAACGGTGAGAATCATGGTACCCGAATATCCTGCGAATTTCTAAATTCAGTGTTTTGATACATTTGCGAATTAAAAATAGTGCATTAATTTTATTCTTACATGGTAAAAATCGTTTGGAATTCTCAAATGTTAAAGATTTTTTTATTTAAAAATATTTTCAAAAGTGAAAATTATGTTAATGTTGAATAAAATAATAAAAAATCTCATATTAATTTTTTAAATAAATTTCCTTCTCTGCAACATAAATTTTTTGAAGTTCATCACTTGATAGATTAATAATAATATAATATCATAATATAATATAATGAATAATTTTGCAAAGGAAAATCGTTTGAAATTGTAAATTTTGACTTAAAAACGTTCTAAAGCTAATAGTTTAATCAATTATTATGAATAGTTTTAAAACTAAACAAGTTTTTTTTATTTTAAACTTGCAAATTGTTAATTTTTAATGTTTAAAAAATCTTCACGGGCATTGAAATTTAGAAATTTTAATATTCAAAGTATTCAAAACTGAAATGAGATTTAAAGAACTTCCAGTGAAATTCTGTTCAATTATAAATTTTTCAATTTAAAGCTTAAAACAATTTTAATTCAATTTTGTATCGATTTAAAGGGTCAAGTAATGAAAAATATTACAAAATTTGTCTATTTTTTAATTAAAAAAGTTTTAACTGACCGAATTTAAAATGACAAATTTTAGACTGACACGATATTTGAATAGGATTTACAATTAAATAAGAGCGTTGGATAACGAATCAAATAATTTCTAACTTCAGCCTCAAAAGTAATTTTCAATAAAAAAAATATAAATTTCAAATATGTATGGATTTTTAAAGAATTATTAACAGTTAAATTTGAGCTTAAACTAAATTATGAGATTTCAGAATAAGGAAATTAGTATTATCAGTTCATTTTTAAAGTCATATAAATTTATGTTTCCTAAGATTCTTGAGAGAATTCAAAAGGATTTTTCAAGATTTTAGATGTCAAAAGAATCTAAAAAGTTTCAGAAATTTTCTTTTCATTTCATAGGATTTTACAAAATATTAGGAAAAATTCGAGCCAGTTTAGAAGATATTTAGGTCTTTTAGGGATTTGGGGGAAATGAACAAATTTAAAAAACTTTCGGAAATCTTTTTAAGTTTTAAAATATTTTATGATTTTGAAAATCTCTTGAAATCTTCTACTAAAATTAATTTTTCAAAACTAAATATTATAACCTACATCTCCTCACTACCTCTTTTACAATTTCCCTTATCCTAATTTTTATTAATTTTATACTTTGTCTTCTCGTATTTCCCCTCACTACCACAACTTCTCATCCCCTCACTTTTCACAATTTATTGTACTTCTCGTCTCATTCTATTTAGCACACCTTCTCTACACCGCCCTCAATTCCCCTGCTTGGCCTACTTCATTTCCCCTACTCCCTCTCATTGAATCAATTTCAATATTTCCCCTCAACTCTCTTCCCCTACACCTCTCCGATCATTTCCCCTATTCCCCCCACCGTAATTTCACTTGATTTTCTTTGCTTGGAAAAAAGAACGACGGACGGACAACCAGCCAAAAAAATTCTCAACAATAATTCAAAAGTAAAATTATTTTTATTATTATACATTAATGTACACCCAGAAATTTTTTTTGAACTAAAAAACTGTTTCCTTAGACATAAATGAAAATTCGTTTGAATTAAACAAATATTTTATTGCTCCAACAAGATTTTCTAGTTGAATTAACCAAATATCTTGATGTCCATATAAGAACCATAGTTGAACCAAAAAAAAATTTGATTGATCCAAATCATTTTCTAAATGTAATACCCAAGCAAAGATTTTCATATGGCTTTCAAATGGTTTTGGACGAAACCGCGAATTTTCAAATTCGTGAATGTTGATTTAGAATTACCCCGTGGTGAGCTTAAATTTAATAATTTCGAAAGAGAATTGTTTGTTTAAATAGCATTTGTAGGACACCTTAAGAAGACTCTAAGGATAGTGCAAACAAAATTTAATACAGTTTCTGAATGTTGACGAAATCACGATGTTCAAAATTCATGAATGTTGATCTATAATTAACCCATTTATTATTTATTTTTATTAAACTTTTACTCGGGTAAACCCGGTGATACATCATAGCCACGGACTAAGTCAAGTGACTGATGAGATTAGAATGTTATAACTTAATTTGAATAATTTAATACGATGGTTGAAACCTCCTGCGATGATGTTGTAGGTATACAATTACGAGCGGCCACGAGTTTTGGAGGTGACAACAGTCACCTCTGGATGCTTTCTTAGAGCTACCATCTGACATATTGGACAAAGCCTGGTTTTTTACCCCATCATTGACGGACTGGGTTGCAGTCAAGTACACGATGGGGGGACCTACAGCTTAAGGTGGGTTCCGAACCACCAAAACCTTGGTAAAGGTACATTGAAAAATTTCCAGAGGTACCGGCTCAGGGATTGAACCCCGGACCTCTGAGGTGAAGTCCAAGTGTCTAACCAACTGAGCCACCGAGGCTCTTAGCCACCGAGGCTCTTAAGCCTTGAGACCGTAACAGTCCCTGACGTTTTCGGTGATCCCGTTTTGTCCCCTTATAAGTCTTAAGGGGAGAGATACCTTTAGAAAGGGTAAAATCAATCAATTTTAATGAATTTTCTTAAGTTGATAAAATAACTAGATCATTTATTAATTTTATCATCTTTTTCTTATATTTTTAAAGTGTCAGAAAACATGTGATTTTTTCTTTTAAAAAATGGCGACCCTGAACAATATTTCTTCAAGCGTCTGCACCGAGGCATAGAAAACTGCTGCAGCTGTCAACATTTTTCCATTTATCTGATATAAAAAAGGTTTTTTGTTCAATTACTTATGTGTTAAAGGGAAGGATAAATCTATAAAATAATAAAAAAGTTGAAAATTAAAATATATGTCGGCTGTTTAATCGAAGGTCCGGATTTTCGATCATTTTTTCAACAGTTTTGACCACAAAAATGATTTAATAACCCGATATCTTTAAACTTTTAGGTATATCCTTCCGATAGTACCATAACGAGAAACCCCTGAAAATTTTAGCCTAATCGGTCAATACCTTTTAAAGTTACAGCACGAGCAGTTTTTGAGAAGACAATTTCGTGATAATCACATTTAAAGATTCGTTACGGTATAACTAGTTTTAGTGACTTGCCGATCAATCGGCAATCCCGGGTCCACGTAATAAACGTAGTAAACGTAGTAATGTAGTAATCAGCCTTCCCAGAATTTATGGGGCAAAAAATATACAAACCTATTGTGTAAGAAACATTGTTCCGACCCAAGCCCTCTGACTACCTGATTAGTGACGGTATGCGGACTCTGACATTTTTGACAATATCTCCATAAATATTAAAAAATTTTCTTTTTCTTTTTTACAGTATATTTTTAACATATTATACATTCAAAATATGAAAGAAAAAAAATCGATTTTTTGGAAATCCTAAAGGTATCTCCCCCCTTAAGCGTGGCCCCAAAGCCCTCTCCATAGGGAGAGGAGCGCAGCCACGCTGTTGGCTGATATTTCAGACTCATCGATGCAGTAACTGCCTGTGAGTGTTACAAGTTTCCCTGCAATCGCAGGACAGTGTCAGAGAATATGAGTAGAAGTTTGATTATCCTTTCCGCTCAGACGACAGAGGGATACCGGAAGTTTCCATGTCCTGTAAACATTTCTGTTAGGACTTTGACTTCATTCCTCCCGAGCTTGAGTAATTTCTTCGCTCGGTGAGAGTTTAGCTTTGAGCCCAAGAGTGTTTTAGCCTGTCTGCAGCCAGATACCAAACCCCACTCATTCTGATGTTCTTCAGTCAGCGAACTGTTAATATCTTGAGTGATAACCTACTGGAAATGCCTTCAACTGACTCAGGTCCAGTAAAATTTTCCTTTGCTGCTAGCTATGCTAGCCTGTCCGATATCTCATTGCCCCTGATGCCACAGTGTCCAGAGATCCAGAGCAGAGTGACTCGGTTTTCTCTCGTTAACTTATTCAGTGCCTCGAAGCACTCCCATACTAGTAGCGACTTGGTCGTTGTTTCATTCAGGGCCATTATAGCAGCCCTGCTGTCTGAACAGATGCGAATGTTTCTTTTATTGCCATACTCCGTTGCCCAATAGGCGCACTTGAGCATAGCCATAATCTCAGATTGCAGAGCTGTGGTGTAGGTCCCTATCGCAATTGTGAAGCTCATTCCGTTCCTTCTAAGCTATACACCTGCTCCAGCGTTCTCCTTGTTCCTGGAGCCTTTTTCGGCCTCCTAGTTATGTCGATTGGTATCCGCATTACTGTCGAGATACTGATATCGTTTACTACATTTAATCTTCAGGCCGCCTTCGTAGTCACGGCCTTTATGGTGAGATGGAGAGGCTCCGAACCTATTAGTGTCCCCGGAGCCATCGTGGGTGTCGACTTAGAGGGACCAGTGATGCCTCTAAGAATCAGTCCCCTGATCCTTTCCAATCGAGACTTCACAGTAGAGAGTTCGACCCTGCTCCACCAGACCACCACCGCATAGGTTAGCCTGGGTCGCAGGATTGCTGTGTAGATCCACATAAGTGTCTCCGGTTCCAAGCCCCAGATTTTCCCTATGGCTCTCCTACAGAGCCAAAGAGTCGCTACTAGCTTTTTGCGCTTGTTTTCCAGTGCTCGTTCATTGACAGTTTCTTATCCAAAGTGACTCCTAGACTCCTAGACCATTGAATAGATGAAGCAGTTCATTCACTACCAGGCACCACAGCAAGGGCGATAAAACACCTCCCTGCGGACATCCCGAGTCAGCGGTTCCACATGAAGTGGTATCACCCTTAGTCATGGTTAGGATCCTATTTGCCAAAATATGGCAGGTCCATTCCACGACTGCAGGAGACACGCCGTATGCGATCATCGCCGCCCTGATCACCTTTCCAGAGATCTATTTAAAGGCTCCTTCGATGTCGAACCAGGAGACTTGTAAGGACTGAAGAACTTCAGGGCCCACCTGGCCCTGGCTGAGGTAACAATATCGTTGGCTAGCCGCTGTTTCGGGCCCAGTTAGGCCGCAGGCAGATTTGATTGTGTCGGAGGTGTTCTCCCTTCTTCTCCTACCTTTGTGAAGCCTGGAAAATGTGCCTTGATCAAGTGAGTCAAGGTGTCCCCGTCACACTGTGAGTATCACCCACCGGGCAATTTTAGAGGTCCGAGAATAGCATCCATATTTCGAGAAAGCAGCTTATCCAGTATAGTCGCCTCTGCTCCTTTCTCGATATCAGTGCAAAAGTTGGTTCAGCTTTCATGCTTTGTCTTACGTATTGCACTTCTATATTCATTCCTCATTGTTGTAAATTAAGTCTATAGTTCCTTCGTTTTGCCAGAACTGGCACGTCTGCACCTCTCTCTGGATTTCCTGTGAAGCTCTTCGAGTCTCACATTCCACCACTGTGTCTCTCCAGCCTTTCGGACTTTTAAAGGTCTACAATTACTTTCATAAGTAGATTTGATAGCTTCCGTGAAAATCTCGGCCGCCATCTCCAGGGTATCTACGTCTCTAATTGACCTGGGCACCCCTGAGAGTGCACTTCTTAATTTTGTTGAAAACTGACCCCAGTCCGTTCTTCTTGGATTTCTGACCCATTTAGGGCCGATGGGTACTGCAGATTCCAACACGAACTCTATCAGTGAGTGATCTGAGAGCGTGAATTCATCTGAGACTCTCCACTTCTTGATGTTATCTGTAAAACTACCGGTACAGAGAGCGATGTCAAGGACTTCCTCCGTGACCGAATTACGAAACGTCGGGGTGTTCCCTGTATTTCGAATATATAAATCAGTGATGATTAGGTATTCCTGTTGTTGAGTTGATGTCCGTGTTGCCCCACAAAATATGGTGGGAGTTAGCATCGCACCCCAGCAGAAGAGGAAGACCCCTTAACTTGCAGTATTCCACCAGTGTACGTACCTCCACTGTTCGTATCGCTGTCAAATGGAAAGTAAGCCGATTCCATGACTAGCCTTCCTGTTCCTCTAAGATCCGTGACTTTTAAATGACAGTTGCAAGATATTTTCAGAAAACTCTTAAAATGATACAAGAAATTATGTACATTTTCTGATTTTTGACGAAGCCGCGATCTTTCAAATTCGCAAATGTTGATCTACACATACCTCATCATGAGAGTAAATTTAATAACCTTGAAAGAGAATTTTTCGTTTAAATGACAGTTGCAGAATATCTTCAGAATACTTTAAAAGGTTGTACACAAAAATGAAGTACATTTTCTGATTTCTGACGAAACGCCGATCTTTCAAATTCGTGAATGTTGATTTAGCATTACCAAATAGTGAGTGTAAATATGGATGAAACTTTGATTTTTAATAACTTCGAGAGAATGTTTTGTTTAAATGACAGTTGCAGGATCTCTTCAGAACACTCTCAAAATGACACTAAAAATTAAATACATTTTCTGATAAATAATAATAATTAATAATAATGAACAAACTAAAAACAGCGACTCAGGCAGTGTCGTAACCAAACAGGTTTTTAAATGAACAATTTTTAAAGAAATTGATTTTTGGCATAAAGCATAATTACAGAAAATTAGAAACCAGGTTCGTATTTCTTATTTTTGAAAGTACAGAAATATTTACCTAAATGCATCATCCCCTGCAAGGCAATGAAGAAACTGCCGCCATTTGGGCATACGGAACTCCGTTTGTGTTTGTCTTTCCATTGTCGAGGGTTTACTACTCACTGAAACTGGCGTAGAACGTTTTGATCCTTGTAATCCAGATGGATCCTATACCAAAAATCAAATTATTTAATTTTTCTTCACAAGCATTAATTGTCAAAAAAAAAAAAAACAAATTTTCAATAATATATTTTATTTTCCAACCAAGAAAATTAATTTTAAACCAAATGATTATTCTTCATCCAACAAGATTAATTTTATACCGAAAGGGAATATTTTCTATAAAATACATAGATTTTTAGCCAAATATTTTGTCTTCTAATTAAAAAGTCAGTTTTCCATCAAAATGGGAATAGTTCAGTTTTCATTTTAAAACAATAATTTTCAACAACATTAATTTTTAATTAAAAAGGTTGATTTTCAACCATAATAATATCTTCAATAAAAATACATGAATTATTTACGAAAAGTAAAATAGTTGACAAGTTTACTAAAAATGGTTTTTATTTAAACTGAAAAAAGTTGAATAAAAAAAATTATTAACCGATTTAATTTTAAGTTTACATTTAAAAAATTTGAATTTAACAAAAAAGGAAAAGGGTTTCCAACAAAATAGTAAAATTTTGAACGGAATAGTTGAATTTTTAACGAAAATGAATTTTTAATAAAGAAGATTAATTTTATATCCAGAAACGAGTTCCAACGAAATAGTTTCATTCTTAACCAAAGAGATCAGTTTTTGTCTAGACAATTAATTTTTAACCTAAAAAATTATGAATTTTCAACAAAATAGTTAAATCTTCTCCCAAATAAATGAATGTTCAACCTAGTAGTTAAATTTTCAACCAATTTAACTTTTTATTTCAGTTAAGAATTAAAAGCAGTTGAATTCAACAACAAAAAACGAATTTTTAGCAAAACAGTTACATTTTTAACCAAATCGTTGAATTTTCAATGAAGCAGATAAATTTTCAACCATGGAAGATTAATTTTTAATCTAATAGTTCAATTTTCAACAACAAAAAATTAATTTTAAGTCAAACAGTTGCGTATAAAATTTAAATAAATACAATTTTCCATCGAAAGAGACAAGTTTTCAACGAAATAAATGCATTTTTAAACATACATTTGAATTTTCATCTCCAAAAGACGACTTTTTTGTTCAAAAAGGCGAATGCTAACCAAAATTTAAATTGTGGACCAAAGTAGATGACTTTTCAAAAGAATAATTAAATTTGCAACTAAACAGTCGAATATTTAATCAAAAATAATTCACTTTCAACCAAAAATTTATAAAATTTTGTATTGGTTCCTATTAATTTAGTTTCTTGAATGTACGGAAAAAAAGAGATATTTTTTTCAAAAGGGCAATAGCAGAAAGAGTGTGTAGACTATACTTTAATTTAAAATTAGTCGATTATAAACAGTTGAAAAAAATAAAACTTGGAGTGTAGATTCACGAAATTAGAAATTGTTCAATTTTAGAGGTTATTAAATCCAAATATCTTAAGTATAAAGCTTAAATAAAAAAATATTAAATTTTTAATGTACCTGATTGAAATGGTATAATCTTTTTTAGTTTTCAGTATAAATCTTATAAGTTGAATTGTTATTAAAATTTAAACGAAGCAGAGCGAACTTCTGAGAAAAACAAACAAAAAGATTAGTCGCATTTAAATTAATGACGAAGAAAGTCGAAATACTTTATGATTTTAAATGTATTAAAAAATCCCTCTGATAAGACATGTACAAATTGGATTCTCCTTCTATCTAAAATCAAAATCTGAAACTTTATTTGCACACGAGATCTTTATCGTAAGATAAAGATCAAAGTCGTTAAAAGTTCCATTGTGTCTTTAATTTTTAAAGTTAAAGTAAAAACTCACATTTAAATTGAGAATTTAATTGAAAATTTTCTAGTTTTCTCGCATGAGATACTTATTTTAAGACATCGTTCAAAGTCGTTATGAAAAAAATTTAATTTGAAATAAAACACATAGAGCTGTAACCACGCACAACATCTTTATCGCAAGATAAAAATTTAAAGTCGTTACGAGTTCCATGGAGGTTCTAATTTTTTAAAGTGAAAGTTAAAACTCCTGTTTAAATTGGAAATTTGATCAAATACATTTTAATTTTTTCGCATAATGAGGTATTTATCATTAGACAAAGTTCAAGGTCGTTAAGATGGAAATAAAACACATAGAGATATAATCATGCGCAAGGACTTTATCGTAAAATAGAATTGAAAGTCGTTACGATTTCCATCCTGGCTCTAATTTTTAAAGTTAAAATTGAAAGTCCAATGAAAATTAAAAATTTAATCAAAGATACTTTTATTTTCTCGCACAACGAGGTATTTATTATAAAATTAAGTTCAAAGTCGTTACGATGAAAATTTAATTTGCAATAAAAACATAGACATGCAACCATGCAGAAGGATTTTATCGCAAGATAAATTCCAAAGTCGTTACGAGTTCCAGTGAAGCTCCAATTTTTTAAGTTCAAGTAAAAAATCCCATTTAAATTGATAATGGAATTATATGTGAAATGTCAGTTATATGTAAAATTGTAAATAAATGAAAAAAAGCATAAAAATATGCCCCAGCGGGCCTATTGAACGCATCGTTTACTGCCTGGTCACGCAATTCTGTAAACGTTCCATTCAAAAAGTCCGCTAGGGACTGCATCACTATTTTGATTTAAAATCACCAACCCCATTAAAAATCGAGTGGTCCCTGAATTCCGCGGGATGCTCTCAGCCTATTTTTTCCTCGTCGGTAGTTATCTAGTACTTTCAAGTAGCGGTCAGCAAAACTACAAATTTAATGGACCGCGACTAATGAACAGCAGAGTAAATCGGGCTTAACTTTGGACGAGGCAGGGATTTTGTTTAGTGAAACACTTACACACGTACGTCAAGAAATAATACCTATAGATGCTTACGTTGTAAATCGTACAGAGTAGCGAATTTCGTCTTCTGGAGGCATTGC
Organism: Belonocnema kinseyi; assembly: GCF_010883055.1. Lineage (NCBI taxonomy): Eukaryota > Metazoa > Arthropoda > Insecta > Hymenoptera > Cynipidae > Belonocnema > Belonocnema kinseyi. The sequence continues at coordinate 145,929,400 of NC_046661.1, read as the reverse complement.
TTTCTGGGTGGACGGCTTGGGGGCTGCAGGCTGAGATTGTACAAAATGTATCGCAAACCCCGTTGGTTGCCTTCTCCCACTCCTCCCACTCTTCTTCATCCAGCGGGATTTCGCCACTACCAACCTATTCGCAAAGTTAATTAATTTTCCTCTGCTCGAGGATCTGGCACCTATTAAGGAAATCAGCAATCGGACCATATATGTTTTGGATTTCTGGGTAATGGGTAATCTAAGGGAAATAGAGAAATGGAAAAACGAAAGTTATCCCGTACACACGAAAAAAAAATGTCTTGAAGTGCCGAAGCGAATCTAGAATAGATTTGATTAAAAGAATCTGTTAGCTTTGATTAGATAAGGGGCCATCCATAAACTAAGTTACTAATAACAAGCTATTTTTGAACTCTTATACCCCCTGACTGACGACCCGAGTTATGTCTAGCCCCACCCTTTGCCCAAAAGTCTCTCAGAACGGGGAAAATAGGGAGATTTTTTTTACGAAAATAGGGGAATAATAGAAGAATACATTTTTTGAAATAGAATTAATGTAAATACTATATGGAATTTACACTGAAACTTGGAATTAGAAACCTCAGATTTAGAATATTCCTTGAATTGATATACGTTGGGATTCCCTGGACTTAGGATCGAGGCCACTGCAAGCCACGCTAGAAACCGTTCTTCATTCCAGGTTTCAGTGTATATAAAACACTTTTCATTTCTATGATCAAAAGAGATGAATTTTTCACCAAGAAAGACCAATTTTCATCTAAAATATTAATTTTCGACCAAAAAATATAAGATGCATTTTCAAGGAAATGGTTAAATTTTAAACAGAAAAGACAAAACTTTAACCAAAATTGTTAAATTTTTGAGTGGAAGAGTTTTTAACAAAATAATTGAATCCTCTTTCAAATAGATGAATTTTCAACAGACAAGATTAATTTGTTACCCAGAAAAATGAATTTCCGACAAAAGAATTGAATTTACAACCCAAAAAAATATATTGTGAAGAAAAAAGTTAATTTTCAACAAATTAATTAAACCCTCCACAAAATAATTAAAATTTTCACCAAGTAGTTGAATCTTGAACCAAAAATGGAATCGTCAAAATTTCAATTTAAAAAGTTTAGTTTTAAACAAAAAAACAATTTTTGATCATTTAAATTAAACAAACAAAAATCGTTACAAAATAGTTGCATTCTTAATTTAAGAATGCAAAAGTGGAATCGTCGCATTTTCAGTTTACAAAATTAATATTTAATAGCAAAAAAATGAATTTAAAACAAATTTAGCCAAAAGAGTATAATTTTCAACAAAATCAGAAATTTTCCACAAAAAAGTTAAATTGTCAATCGAAAACGTTTACAAACTAGTTCAGCTTTTAAACCAAGCAGTTTAATTTTGAACCAAAAGGATTAATTTTCTACCAAAGACAAATTTTCAGCATAATATTAAATTTTAACCCAAAAAATGAATGTTTAACCAATAAGATCATTTTTCTAAAAATCGAATAGTTTAATTGTTGACCAAATTATTGAATTATGGAGACAAAAAGACGAAATTTTCACAAAATAGTTCAATTTTCTTACAAAAAAATATGAATTTCCAATTAAAAAGGATGAATCTTCAACATATGAAAATTAATTGTTTTTTAAGTATTTTAACTTCAAACCATAAGTAGTTGATTTTTCCACCAAAAAATAGAATTCTGAACCAAATATTCAATAATTGATATTTTTAAAAAATGTAGTAAAAAAACAGTTTCATTAATTTAAAAAACACGAACTTTCAACAGAATAGTTCAATCATCGCCCAAAAAAGATTAATTAACAACCAAACAGTTGCATTTTCGAATGAAAAGTTACATTTTTCAACCAAAGACGTTAACAAAGAAGTTCAACTTAAAAACCAAGCAATTGAATTTTTAGCCAAAAAATATTAATGTTTAACCAAAAACATTAATTTTCGACAAAAAGACGAATTTTCAGCAAAACAGTTAAATTTTCAACCAAAATATAATTTTTTAACGAATAAGACTTATTTTCTAAAAATGGAATATTTAAATTTTTTACCAAATTTATCAATTTTCAAGCCAAAATGACAAACGTTTTACAAAATTGTTCGATTTTTATCCCAAAATTATCAATTCTCAACCAAGCATGTAAGAAAAATGAAAAAATAGCCTAATTCAACCAACAAAGACGAATTTTCAACTAAATAATTGAATCCTCAACCAAAAAAGATTAATTAACTACCAAATAGTTGTGTTTTTAACCAAAAAGGATAAATTTTTAACGAAGAAGATTACCTTACTATAAAAAGGACGAATTTTCAATAAAATAATTAAATTTTCAACAAAAAGATAATTTAATAACCAAGAAGTTTTTTTAAAAATGGGATAATTAAAAAATCATCAGGAAACGTACTATATACACCTAAATCTAAATATAAGAACTTTTTCGGGCATGACTTGCGGTGGCCTTCGGGATAAATCCAGGAAACGCGTTGAAGATACTGACCGCTTTGTCGCTACGCTACTGTTGGTCACGCATGACTGAGCCACACCTCTCTTTTAGTTGCGTGGCCCCCGCATCCTCATATGCTGAGGACTGATATTCTAAGAACTACTGAAATGGGAGTTACTCAAATGAGAGTTACTTAAATGGGATTCCCAGTTTACTTGTCATGTGTATCGACTATATGTTATCCCTGGAATACGCAAAATTGTCGAATACTTTCAAAGATATTCACTGTGGCTGATCCAGGGATCTGTCTAAATTCCTTTATTCCTTTCTAGCTATATACGTTGAGCTGTTTCAAAGAATGACGTAGCACAACGACTCAAAATTTCTGTTGTGGAGAACCCGACTTCCTTTGGATACCCTCTCCAGTGCTCCCAATTCGGCTCCCTAACCGTACTGCGCATGCGTTGAACCAGCAACAACATCAGATATTAATCGCGCGCTTATTTGAAATGATTAAATATGCAAATATTTTTTTAAATTCTCATGTGGGAAAGAAAATATTCCTTCCTTTGAATTTAAAAGCAATAATTCATTTATGAAAAGTAAACTCAAGTAATTTATTAACCTTTCACTTTAAAGGAGTATTTTGTGATCTGCATAATTAATTTCATTAATTCTATAATAATGATTCATTATAAGAAATTGATTTACATAATCAATAATTTCAAAAAAGTGCGTCATTTATAGCCAATGAGATTGCCGATGTAACGCATGCGCAGTACAGTTAGGGAGCCAAATTCGGAGCACTGACCACTCAGTCTACGTCCAACTAACGCCTAGGAGTACCCCGGTGGCCCTGTATGTCCCAAACAAATATCCTTATAGTTGCAAATTTTGATATCCTGTAGATGCCATGAGGACATATGAATACGATTTATAATTAAGTTCTTTAAGTTACCTTTGTAAAGTAATGCACTCCCGCAAATTCCAAAAGTGTAGCGATGCAGTAGAAAAAGCAAGCAAGCAAAAACCAATCGAGGGCTGTCGCATATTTAACTTTCGGAAGATCTGTTCTGGCGTCAAGACTTATTGTTGAAAGTGTGAGAACCGTTGTGATTCCTGTATTCAATTTACATAAATTTCCTTCATTATCGATCATTCATCTTAAGCCCAAAGTCGAGCGGACTTAATTGAATAACTAATTTGGAGAAGCAGTGGAATAAGCTTCAAAGTTTCAAAACTGGTTCATAAGAATATTAATAGGAATATTTTTATTGGTTTCATTTTAACTAATATTCTATTTACCTAGCCCAACTCGATCGCTTGTCGCTTCTCTATGAATCCAGAAGGACACCCAACTTAGAACGACGATTAAAACACAAGGAACGTAAACCTAGAATCAAAGATGAAATTGGATATATATTGATACATGATGACTAAAATAGAAGTTTAATCTTTTTTTTTTTGTATTTATACCTGAATAAGGAAGTAGCCAGTATGCCTTTGAAGATTAAAGGACACTTGAAGGACTGAAAATTCTCCCTCTCGACGTACGAATGTCAGGTTTCGATAGGGTGAGCCCATCAAATCAAATTGAGATAATACCATACCGGGAAGAAAATTGACGGATGAGCCTTCTTGCCACTCGTAGACCAACTCGCTGGATGTGTATGCGTCTGGAATAATTGAAAAAGTAGTTATTATAAACCAAATCGTAACAAAATAAACAAAAGACGGTAAAAGGTCATCAACAAATTACGCTACCAATTTCGAGCTATCACTCTCCCAATTCCCTCCTTGACGCCGTATTTTTATCTGGCATTTCACCTCCCCTTCCCCTCATAAACAAATGAAATTAGCCTAAAATTCTTTTAAATTAAATTGATACAAATACCACATTGAAGCAAAAAAAAAAAATTTCAACAAAATTAATGAACTTTTGATCAAATAGTTAAATTTTGAAGCCAATAAATAATTATTTTAAAGAGATTTGAATTGTTAACAAAAATGTTGAAATTTTAGACAAGAAGGATGAATTTGTTTTAGTTAAAAAAATATTTTAAAAAAGAAAACAATTTTCAAGGAGTTGAATTAACAGAAAAATGAAGATTTTTTACTTGAATACTGAACCAAAAAGATGAATTTTGAAAAAGTTAGATTTTCAGTCAGAGGTTAAAGCTAAAAGAATTTAATTTTTAAGAGAGTATTTCAGCTATTACGGAAGTAGTTAAATTTTCAATCATTAATCATTTTTCTCAATTTGCAACAAAATTGTTGGATTTAGATTCCAGAAGACAAATTATCTACGAAACAGTTGAATTTTCTTTCCTAAAATATGTTTTTTTAACAAAAAAGTTAATTTTATTACAAATAGTTATATTTTTATAAAAAAAGTTTCATTTTTGATAAAATAGTTGAACTTTTAACGAAAAATGTAAATTTTTGACAGAGTTCATTTTCAACGAAATAATTTATATTTATACCATACTGTTTAAACATGAAACCGAAAAGATGAATTTGTGGTATGTGTTAATAATGCTGAATTTTTTATATGTTACGTGTCTCGTCATTCTGAACAAATGTCTCAATGTGTACAAAGCCAAAAACTGAAAGAGTTTCAAGGTAAAGCCCGCCGAAGTCAGTATAATGGGGGTATCGGCTCTTCAAGTTCACTCCGTCATTATGTTACGCGTCTCGGCGTCCTAAAAAATGTCTTAATGGTCGCAAAGCCCAAAACTCAAAGGGTCCCAAGATAAGGCCCCCCCCCCCCAAGTCACTATAATGGGGGTATCGGCTCTTCAAGTTCACTTGGTCATTGTCCTTACTCGGAAGAGTGGTTTCGGTTATTTGACCACATTTTTGATATGTTACTTGTCTCGGCGTCCTGAAAAAATACATCAATGGGCACAAAGCCCAAAACTCAAAGGGTTCCAAGATAAGGCCCGCCGAAGTCAGTGTGATGGGGGAATCGGATCTACTCGTAAACTAGGTCATTGACTCTTATTGGAAACGTACTCCATATATAAAGTAAATGAAAGAATTAAAAAAGAATGGCCGTTGCCGCTTGCATTGGCATTAACCAGAGATTAACACGCGGAGGTTGCAAGGTCGGACTTAAACTCCTTTGTCATCGTCAGTCTGTCTGTCGTTATAGTTATAAAGTTCTTCAATATTATGTCTCGCAAGTGCTCTTCAAGTGTCCTAAAAAGGACTGTTGAAAAAAATAATACAGGTATCAGCAATCAACAATCAAAAAGTCAACAACTATCAATGATGATAATGGCGCAGACGTAGAATTGTCTGAATAATAACATAACTATCTCTAAACTAAACGGAAATACAAAAAAATATAAAATTTGATTTAACAAATAAAAAAAGTGAGAACTTGGAAATCGAAAACAAGAAAAAAAGGGGTCCTTTTCAACCAAGTAGTTAAAATTCCAAATATATAAGATCGATTTTTAAATAAAAGATATCCATTACCAACAAAATAGTTTAATTTTCAACCTAAGAGGTGAATTTTTGACTAAAATTATGAATCTTGACCGAAGTTAATAAATTTTCAACAAAAGATATCAACATTCAACCCAAAAGATGATCCTTAACCAAAAATATTAATTTTTTATAAATGGAAAAATTAAATTTTCTGCCAAAAATATTAATTTTCCAACAGGAACAAAACTATTAAACTTTCTACCCAAAAATATGTTGTTTTTTTACAAAAAAGTTAATTTTCTAAGACATAGTTATATTGTCATACAAAAAGTTTCACTTGTAATAAAGTAGTTGCATTTTCAACCAAAAATATGAATTTTCAACAAAGAAAAAAATCACTTTCAACCACATAATTTATATTTCGACCAAATTCTTAAATTTTCAAGTTGAAAAGATGAACTTCCTGCAAAAAAGAAAGAATTTTCAATAAAATCAATTTTCAACTGAATAGCTGAATTTTTAACTAAATATCTGAAGTTTCAACTAGATGAGATTAATTTTGAACCAAGAAGATTAATTTTCTATGTAGTTTGTAGTGGATCTATCCCTCCCCATCCGTTCACTAATTGGTAACGTAGTTTATGGAAGACATTCATCAAGTACTAAATCGTAACAAAACATCAAATCATGACTATAAAAATAATCAATATAAAGTCAACTGTCCTAATAAAACACCAAATTGCAGTACATAACAGTGATATACATAAAACATAACACGCTTGTTCAATTGTGATACTTCCATTGTATCGAAGTACATAAAAAATTTCAAATTACTGGATAGTAAAGCAAGTTATTCATATTTTATGCAACGCGCATGAAAGCACAAGAATTGAAGCCAGCTGTTGCGCAAGATGTAGATATACAGAGGGATATGGAATTCAATGCTTGAAGTTCTATTCCTAAGAGTTCAATTTAATCAAGGAATGTAGTCTGAGTAATATTATATTTGAAATATAAGAAGGAAATTGAAAAAATGAAGAAAAAAACAAACATTAAATCAACGTTGATATAAAACAATTGATTTGTCTTTATCTCTAGATGAAAGAAAAGAGCGTAAAATGAAATGAACAAACAGTTTTTTGTCTGTGTTTCAAACATATCAACTTGCCGAAATGAAAAGGTGATATATCGGAGCAGAATCGAGTAGAAAGGTTCCCTATTTCAGATGGCGTTAGTGTTCCGAATACTATTTATATGGGATTTTTTTGCTTTCATACTTCAGCACCTGGTGTAGCACCTTTTACTTGGTCCTACTGAGATAGCACCCTCTCATCTGGACACATTGATATATAATCTGGATGGGAGGAACGTAGAAGTTTGCATACATAAGGAATCATCCAGAATGAGATGGAATGCCTTCAAAATCGGCATGTTGGAGGATGGGAAGGATCGATATGAAACTTGCTAAATAAACTTTTCTACGCCTTCCGTAATATAGCGCAATTTCCAGAATCCTAAGTGCCACTAAAATATCTATGTAACCAGGACGATGAGAAAATTGTAAAGAAGGAGAGCCCAGAAAATTGGCGTTATAAGATGAAGGGCAAGTGTTGATTTAAACTTTGTTAAGTTGTATCTCTTGGGATTGAATTAGGATTTCATCACTAAGGAAGAGTCAAACGCTATAATAAATATTTTAACAATAGGACAAAACACTTTTCTACTTTACAGTCGCTATTCGAACTTCAGTGCTATATAGTAAAAAAGAGTGCAATTGAAGGGAGTACGTACAGCTTCCTAGGATCAATGGGCAGAACTGTCGATCCATTGGGAAGTTTCTTAACTCCATCGGACATTTCGCCTTTATTGTCAGTCTGCATTGCGAGACGTTCCTCTTGAAAAGTGGATTACATATTGCCGGTACGACGTAACACAAAACAGGCGAGATATATAAATATATCTTTTTCATACTTTAATTTTGACTGGGATTACGAAAGTGGGAAAAGAGTTTGGTTACCATAAAAAACAATATGAGATTACTGATATATTAGTTTCGTAAATAAATATAACATGTACCTAAAAAGAAGTCGAAAAACGAACCTCATCGAATAAAGAATGTCACCATCCTGAGAAATTCTAAGCAGCTTATTGGGCACTGTGATGGTGTGAACGTAGCTTTGCTTCCCATTGTAAAAGTAAGTGTCCGGTCTCCAAATCCTTTCCAGCATCTTGATGCTAAGACTTAAAGATTTGATCGGTCCAAGGAAGCTCAGGCGAGAGTCTCTCCAGTATTGTCGAAAGTAACAGTCCATAGAATAATCCTTTAGACACAAAAGATTATTGAAAATAACCTAAACTCTTTTACCACACTTCGAAAACAAAAAAACTAAAAGGAGCTAACCATATCGAGTTCCGATATTGGACCCATGCTTCTTATAAGAATATTTGTCCTCACGACTGTGGGGACTCCTGGAAAGAGGAAAAGGGACTTAAAAACATCGACTAAGGCAATAATACTTCAATTGGTAATAATATGTCCTGACGTATGTATATATATTTTATTGCAAAACCACAGGCCACTAATTGACTGAAGTGTGCGTTTAAATGCTTGTGAAATGTTAGCAATAAAAAAAGTTTCGAGCTAATTGGGAACGCAGTTTCGCAATAAAATACGATCCTTGGCTTGAAATAAAACACATGAAAACGTTTCAAAATTGATTGTGTTCTAGAGTGTAACTTCACATGGCAACATAAATTTCATATATAATAAATTTCATAAACACACGGAAGAAAATAGAGATTTGAGATCTAGCATTTAATATTCGCGTAATATACTGGAAAAATAGTCGTGTCAAAAAAGTAAAAAACTACAGATGAGAATAAACTTCGACGAGAACAAATAAGCGTAACAAAAGATCGTTGATATGTGGTCACCTGGTCCATCAAAAAATGTTTGAACAGCATTTCAAAACGAAATCAGATTTGAAAGCGGCCAATAGCTTTCTTCGTTTGGCAATCTGCCAATTTGACCGTTCTTGTTACATTCGTATTGAGATATTCATTGTTCGGTGAAGAAAGGCGTCGCCAAACAAAAAAAGTTGTAGAAAAATTTAGGATGGATACATATTTTTTTAATGAATAATGCATCTATTAGTCTTAATGAAGCAATGAATAAATTTTCATGGTATTATCATGCAATTGCACGGAATCAATTATAGGCCGGCATCTTTTGGATTTCGAGCTTTTTATTTTTTCCGATTTATCGAAAAAGCCATCAGCGTGAACTGAAGCGATGGGACGCGATCTTTATCAGACGATGAATGCACAAACAATTTCATCAAGTAATTTACCGGATGGATGAAACCAATATAATGGTAGCTTATATGTCTGGAGCATGCTGGAATTAATCAAAATTAGCAATTTACGTATTGTAAGTATGGTTGCTTCTCACACAGTTATGAATTAGGTTGCTTAATCGTCAATAATTAATCATATGATAATGAAAAGTATCAAATCATAAGCACAAGTTCTAAAATCTTAATTAGGTTGGCAAACACAAAAACACACTTTCTTTTGCTGAAAACGACTTAATAATTTTAAATCCTTGAACATAAATACAGATTGTACGAAATATTTGTACCTTTCCCGTGAGTGGGCAGTTGGCTGTTTTCATAGTTCTTTAAGAGGTTTTCTAGAACCATGGTAATATTTCTCGAAACGATGTCATTCATAATACCTCTCACGTCTCTTGTCGACGTTGACATCCCCGTATTTGTCGTTGCGTTGAGAAGAGGATCTCGATTGCCGCATATACATAACGGTAGTAGGACAGCGAACCTGTCAATAAAACCGTCACCACACGATTTTATAGAAACGTATTGATATAATGAATTATTGAATGCATTTAGCGTAATTGATGAATGTAGTCTAAATTAAAATATTTGCTTCACTGATTTATATAAAATACGCTTAGAAATCAGTTATTCAAACATTTCTGTTTTACGTTTCAAGGCATCGTAGCGTTTAATTAGGGGAGCAACGGCTAATGTGGTGCGCCGGGAAATGGAACGTGGTGGCTTATACAAAAATGTGCGTATTTTGCATGAGTTTTTTTCAGATAATTGTTTGATTTTTAAGGTGGAAAAATTCGTTTTGGGTGTTTCTAATCTATTATGTCATTTACGAAAATATCGTTGAAAATAAAAGGTATTTGGTTCCAAATGTATTAAAACGTTAATAATATTGATCTTTTGATTCTTTTTAAAGATACACACAGATCAAAAATAGGTAATGTTAATTATCATCCACAAATAAAACTTTCATCTTTATATCTTCAGTCTCTAATTATACAGGACACATAATCTCTACATTTTTATGTAAATTCTCTCAGACAATTATTTTCAATTTGCAATAATAAATGAATATGAAAGCGCGCCGTATTAGCCAACTTTAATAAAGTTAAATGCTACTCGCATACGTAAAGGACAAATAAGATGTCGATCTACGTGTTCCATACAACATATAACTTTATTACAATTTACATTATATTTGAATTATAATTCCGAGTTTCATCTTATTCGCGCCAAATTATGCGCTGCTTCCCTACGCGTAATGAATTCCACTAGCATGTTAACAGTTTCTGATTCCGGTAGGAAGACTTAATTACCTTCAATTCGAAATTAGAAGGTTGCATAACAGGGGTAGTATTTCGAAGTTATGTGAGTTATGTACTCTGCCCTGGGGTACTTTACTGTTCGAAATACCTCATCATCGACAATCCTGAACTTTCAAGCAGGGAAAGAATACAAGCATGCTCTGAATGTCGAGCTCTGACTTTTGAAAAAATAGTTTGCCAAGTGAGAACAAAAGTTCTTTACCCAAAAAAAAACTTAATATTAAAAATAAATACATTATGAAAGTACGTGAAATAATTGTAATATGCTTTATAATCTGTAGCAATTTTGCATAAAACTGAAGGGAAAATAGTCTGCGGAAAAATAAAGGACAAGTGAAAGTCAGGATGGTTCTCTATAGAAAGACGCTTGATGAAAAGAACTCCAGACTCTGCAAATTCACTTTATAAAGTATGTGCAATACATTGAAATGCATTTCTTATAGGTTAAAGATAAAAATATTAATTTGCGGGATTAAGTTTTTAATTCTTATTTCCAATATAGTTTCGTATTGGATAAGGCTAAGGAGGGCAAAAGCTGAGCAAGAGAGAGAAAAGGAGATGAAGATTGCTCTCATCATATGCTGATGCAGCATGCTTGTCTGCTTGCTCAAAGCTCCTCACGTCACAGCTTTCGAGTGAACATTGCGCCTCGTTATATCATATTTCCCGATTATATTATGTACCTCTATCTATAGTATGTACATTTACTCCTTAAATTTTCTTCGCTATTACTTTCCTGGTAAGTAGAACAAGAAAATTATCACCATCAGTAAAATTGATGATCTTCTCTTTCTATATGTGCTCGTTCTTTTCGAATTTTTATCTCCTGGATGCTTCTTCCTAAAGTTAAAAGCAATTTTCTGTCTATTTTCGGATTTAGTTTAGAAAATAGAGACACTCCAAAGGTGAATTTAATTCAAAAGAATCAGGACAACATTGGCAACGCTATCGGGAGTTATTTGCTCCTTGCTCGAAAACCATAGAAATGGGTGTAAAAGGAAGAAAAGAGAGGTGTGAACAAGGTTTCGTGCTTTATATTCGCAGATCGTAAATACAACTATACGAGGAACGTGTTCGCCAAAGACAATGCTTTCGCCTCGGGTCACTCGGATTACAAAAAGCACGTGTAGGATCCCCTGAATGTTTTCTAGTAGACGAAAATTCAAACAAACAATAATCTAGATCTGTTGCCTTTGTATTACTAATGGGAAGCGAACCTTTTCTCCTGTACCAACAATGCGCTTTTTTATTGCTGGATCCAGGAATATATTTTTTAGGCTACCGGAAGTTTGTCTCTTCGAGAGTACTGATGAAAAAAGTTTAATTTAAATCTCGACTAGAACTATCATTGGCCTTTATTCAATACAGAAAGCCACACGGTTCAATATTAGATTCGAACATCATGTCCTCTCGGAATGAATTTTGAGCATGTGTGCTTACATGGTAAACAAGAGAAAACTTGGGTTTGAAATTAAACAAATTAGAGGGTGGAAAACCTATTTTAGAATCCTCTTCTTTCATCTGGGTTCCTCTATCCGAAATTATTTTTGGTTTTAATAATAACTTGTCTTTAAAGGAGATGTTGTCTCATTTAGGTTTAATAAAAATTATTCTAGTCTATTTGTTGGTACTGATGTATTGAATATATACTTTAAGAAATTTGTTGCATAAAAATTCAATTATAAGGAAATTGTACAGTTTATTTAAATTTTTGGAAGGAAGGATTTGCGCCTTTTCGCGTAATTATTTCAGGATGAATTAAAAAATCTTCTTTTCTCAACGCAACAGAATTATTTGCTAAAAGAACGCACTATTACATATGTCAAAGACGAGGTCACAGATAAACTAATAAATTGTGTCGATACATTTACCACATTTTTTCTAGCGAGATTTCCGAAGCAAAAAGAACATTTCATCATGAGTACCTATAGAATTTTTTATACCAATGAAGATATTTAAAAGGTAGAAATTTCGTGAAAGTATCATGCTGGTTTCATTTAAAATTAGGAAACCCTTTCTATTTCTTCTTTTATTATTATAAATTATGGTAACAAATAACATTTAGTTAAATTCTGGACTTTCCCGCTATAAGATAACAGAATTTTTTTTTTCAATCCTACAACTTAAATAAGAGGCAATTTCTTAAAAAATACACTTTCAAACATGAGTGAACCCTTAAATGTGTAAATTTGATTGGAAAAACTTACGTTGGTAGATGAGCAAGTTGCATTTCGTAATTTTTAACGCAATTTTGAAAAACTTTGCCCGCCGAAGGCGGGAAAATCGCGGTCCGAGAAGACGACGGAAGTTGGTAACGCGCGACCTGACAGTTACACGTTTGTCACGATTCGTCGGGAACGGATCATTGCGAGAACCGCGTGTTTCACCCCCACCCTTATTCGTCTTTCGCGATGTTCCAACCCCCTTTGGTTAACTCCGCGCGCAAGCTCTGAAATTTCTATCAACTCCCCACACCGGCATTCATTTTAATGAGCGAAATTTTACTAAAAGTCAGGAAATTCGGTAATTATAATAATTATAATATTTAAACAATGTTTTTTCCTTAATATTCGGGCTTTAAAGCACATGTAAGAAAGAATTTTTACATTGACATAATTAAAAAGTGATAAATAATAAGGAAATAATTTCTTTCGGAAATAGTAATAAGTATCTGGAAAGTTATGAAAATTAACTTTTTTTGCAATAGCAGTGAGTCACATTTGAGGCCATTTTTTAAACAATTTTCAAATTTTAAATCTTCTTAAAACTTATAAATCTTATAACTCTATTATTTCAAAACATTAGTTGTGAGTTTTTAAGATGTCAAAATATCTCCAAACGGAATCTGGAAGATTTTAAACTAATACTGTTAATATTGCAGGATTTGAGAAAATGGTAGGAAAACTTTAAATTATTTCAAACATTTTTTTTTTAAGTTTTAACAATTTGAGACGTTTTGAAAACATTTGAAAATATCAGAAATCTTAAGAAGAGTTCAACAATTTTAAAACAAAACATAAATCTTTGAATATTTTGAAAAAGAAGCTTTTACAAAATTTTAAAAGTTATCAGGAGAATGAGAATTTTTCTTTAGAATTCTGGGGAAATTTCAAATGACTGTTATGTAACAAAATTCATTTAAACAAAATTTTTAATAAATTTTAAACATTTCAAAGTATTTCTAAAAATCTTGAAACAAAATATGGAAAGCTTTTGGTCAATTTCTTTCAATTTTTAAAGTTTTAATTTTTTTATTATAAAAAATTAAATCATTTTTTAAAAATTCAAAAGTTTTGAAAAAATGTCAAAAATAATTCAAAATTTGGAAGATTTCCTATAATTCGATAAAAAATGTAGATTTTTATAGATATCAAAATGATTCCTTAAAGCTTTTTAATAATTTGGAAAGCTATCAATAGAATAGGAAATTATCTTTAGATTTCTGGGAAAATTTCAAATTATTATTATTTAAAAAAATTAATTTTTCAAGAAAATTTGAAATCATTTAAGAACATTTCAAAGAATTTCTGAAGATCTCGAAACAGAGCTTGAAACCGTTTTAGTCAATTCCCTTAAATTTTGAAAATTAAAAAAAAAATGTGGATAAAAATTCGAATAATTTTAAAAATATTTAAAAGTTTTGAAAAAATGTCAAAAATAATTAAAAATTTGAAATTTCCAAAAATTCCATTAAAAATGTCGATTTTTGTAGATATAAAAACGAATTCTTGAAGCATTTTAAGAACTTTCAATGGTTTTGTCAAAAAAGAACCTGGAAGATTTTAAGACAATTTTTGTCATTTTGAAGAATTTAAAAAAAGATTCAAGATAAATTTGAATAATTTTGAAAGATATTTAGAAGGTTTAAAACTTTTGGAGATTTGAAAAGATTAAAAAAATAATTGAAATTCTGAAAATGCAATGCTAATATATTGTTTTATTGATTTTGAAAACAAATTTTGAAGCTCTTAAAAGAATTTTGAAAGCTTCCAAAAAAAGAAAACTCTTATTTTGTGACTCCTAAGAAAGTTTAGAATGATTTACAAACTTTTCAAGAAAGAATCTGGAATATTTAAAGGCAATTTTTAGAATAATGCGAAATTCAAACAAGCAAAAAATTCATAAATGATTAAAAATTTGAAAATATTTTAAACAGAATGTGAATTTTTAAAAAATTGGAAAAAATTGTAGCTATTACTTAAATTTCGAAAGCTTTGAAGAAAATCAAAATTTTGTTTGTGACTATGAGAAAATTTTAAAGTGATTTAAAAAAAATTAATTCCTACAGAAAATTTAAAAAGATTTCCAAAAATGTGGAAGATTTTAGGGCAATTTTTTTTACTTACAAAACATTTCTATAAATTTTGGTAGTAATTCGAGTCAATTTAAAAACATTTTGGAAAATTCATCTCTTTCGGTAGAAATTGAATCTTTTTGTTAAAAATGTAACGGTTTGTTTGAAAATTGTTTTGACTGAGGATTGTATTATTCTGTTAAAAGCTTATGTTTTTGTGTGAATTTAAATAGTCGAATAAAAGCTAAAATAATAAACAAAAAAATTAAAATATGAACTGTTACATTTTTCTTTTTTGGTTGAACATTGCCTAACTTGAGTTAAAAATTTAACTCTTTGTTTGAAAGTGTAACTAGTTTATTGGACATTCATGTATTTTGTTTAAAATTCGTTTTTTTTTGCAAGAAAATAAACTGTTAAAATTCCTTTTTGATAGAGATATCAACTAATATATTTATTGTTGAGAATTCATCTTTTTTGTTTTAAAATTCTTCTACGTAGTGAAATTTTGTTGGGTAGAAAATTCTCTTAGGGTAAAATTTTGAATTTTTTGTTTGTTAAAAATGTAAATAATTGAAAATTAATCCTTTTGTTTGTAAAAAATTAACTTTTTGCTTGGAATTTTGAATTGACATATCTAAAATCTTCGAAAATAATTTTGAATCCTTTTTAAAACCTTAGGTGATCGAGGATTCTAGTATAATTAAAAAGTTATAAATAATAAGGCAACAATTTTATTTTGAAATAGCTAATTAATTGTCAATTGTTTTCAAAGTTTAAATTTAAATAACAGCGTACGATACACTATGAAATTAATTTTGTTTTTAAATGGATAATTCCTTTTTAGGAAAGGGAATAAAATTATCCGACCCGCTTTTTTTTTAAACTTCTTTCCTCGGAGAATTTACATTCTAGAGATGAGAAAGTACTCTAAAGGGAAGAATGGCTTTGACGAGGCATACATTGCAGTAGGAATAGTTAATCATCCAGACGATACTTCGTCCTGGATGCTTAAAAACAAGAGAAATGGAAATATCGACGAAAAAAGTTGAGGAAAAACTCGGCCGACAATATTTGTTATTTCGAAAAAAAGCAGAAAATTTAAAGAAAGACCTAAACTTTCAGAATGTTTTGAACAGGTGGTCCACTTTCTGTTCTGAAATTTCCACAACTGAAAATATCGATAGGTTAATTAAATATTGAATTAGAATTTTCGAAGAATTATATTTCAGAGGACAGATAAAAAGCCTACAAATTTGTCTCTAAATAATTCTTTTTTATTTTGTGCTTTCAATACCTACCAGTGCCTGCAGAGGGAATTATTTAATTATCCCACTTTCGCCCTAAAATATTGACACCAACGTAAATGTGCATAAAATTATGAAAAGCGATATAATGAAATGAATTTTATAAAATTAAATTTCCTCGTCACTTCCCAATCTCAAGACCTGTGAAAAATCCATTAGTCCCACCCCTAGTCTAAAATATCGATAATAATATTATATGTATAAACTTACGAAAAATTTAAAGAACCATGAAAAGCGTTAACATGTAAATAATCAATCAATCTCTGCAAAATTCAAACTGCCTATACCTCATCAATTTCTGGATCCATAAATTATCCCCATACTTCTCCTTAACTCTAACATATCAATACTAAAATAATATGAATAAAATTTGGAAAAACTGTTAAGACCCATAAAAAGTGTAATAATGTAAATAATGTAAATAATGTAAATAATGAATTAATACCTACAAAATTTCAATCGCATATTGCTCCCCAATTTCTGAAACACTGAGATAGCCCTTTACTACACACTCTCATAATATAACCCAAACTTAAATAATATGTATAAGCTTACAGAAAACTTTAAAGACTCATGAAAAGGATAAAAATGTAAATAATCAATTAAATTCTTTAACATTAAAATCGTCTATCGCTTCATAAGCCGTGGAACACAAAATGTCCAATGGCTACATCTCCAGTCGAAAATATTGATAACATAAAAATGCATAAAACTACATAAAAGTTTAAAGATCCGTATAAAGTGTAAAAATACAAATAAGAACAAAATTTTTATAAAATTGAGCTCTGCTTTCATCTTTTCATTTTCGGAACTGCGAAAAATACAATTGCTTCACCACTAGCATAACCTATCGATGATAACATAATGTGTATAAACGTACAGAAAATTATAAAAACCCATGAAAAGTGTAAACATGTAAGTAATTAATTAATACCTATAAAAATGAAATCTAAAAAATTACTTAAAATTAAAATTTAAACAAAATTTTGCATCGAAATCATAAAATTTTATCAGCGTCTGTATGTCTGTATGTATGGTTACCTGAATGTTGTAGCCACGCTAACTTTTGAAGGATTTGTCCAATCAAGTCAGCCTTTGATACTCTTCTTAACGTTCCCAAAATGAAGGATAAGTTCGTTAAGTAGATATTTCCAACAAAAATTAAGAAATTTAAAGCATTTTTAAAATTAGACAATTTTGTTTCTTCAAACTTTAGACATTTTTGTTAAAGTTTCTTGTAGATGGGTAGAAAACTTGCAAATTATCCAAATAAAGTTTCCAATTTCGATGTAAATTAGAAAATTTATATACATTTGAAAATGTTAAGAAAAAAAAAGTTTTTCTGATAGATTAGGAAATTTCCTTTAAATTCTTTACTAAGTATCAAATATATTCAGAAATTATCTTTGTTAAATTTTTCGATTCGAGAAAAATTCAAAAAGTTAAAGCTTTTACAAACTAAATTTTTTTTTAATGAATTTTTGAAATTTTTGTCAGATTTTATGGTAAACGAGAAACAGACCTGAAAATCAGACTGATAACATTTTTTAATTCGATACAATTAAAAAAAGTTATATGTTATTCAACATTTTGAATACTTTCAAAAAAAGGATAAAAAAATTCTGTATAGGTTCAGAAATATCAATCCAAATTTCTACTAGATATAAAATATATGTATTTCGAAAGTATTATTACAAAATTTCTTAATTAGAAAAGAGGTCAAAAAGGTGGATCATTTTCAAAAATATGCAATTTTTGTTCTTGAGAGAACCGTAAGTTTAAAGTGTTGTTTTTAGTTTTTTCAATTGGACACAAATTATCGAGCGCGAATTTCTCAATAAGAATGTTAATCGTCGAAGCCGTAGGTGCTTTGAGAACCTTCTTTAAAAACGAATAGAAAAAAAGTTTCAGTTAAAGTTTATGACTAATTCCTCAGAATTTTGAATCATAGTTTTCGATTTAAGTTATGATATTTATGATATCTGAAAAATATATTAGTAATATATAGTAGTATATTTTTTTTTTATAATTTTGGAAATCTTTTGAAATGATTAAAAAATTGAAACAACCTTTTAAAACTAATTAAAACATTTTAAAAATAATTTTTTATTTTATCAGCAATTTTAAAAAAAATTGCTTTATTCTTTCGAAACCTTTCAAAATTTTCGAAATGCTTCTAAATTTGGTGTTCGAAATCTTCAAGAATCTAGATTTTGCCTTATATGTTTAAAATCTTTCCACGTTTGAAATGATTTTTGACTCTTTCTAAAACTCCTAAATATTTTTAAAACTTACTTCAATTTTTATTCTTTCTGCCAAATTAAAAAATTGTTATCTCTGTTTTATAAATATAGAAAAAGTCTTTAACAACTTGCCTTGCAGTCTTCTAGATACTTTTTCATCAATTTATTAAATCATTTTAGAGGAGAAATAAATTTAAGTGACATAAGTGTTTTTAATAGTTTCATAATAATGAAAATATTGATATGAAATATGATCGCTAAAATCACTAAGACTCATTTTTCCGTGTTTAATTTGGTAATCAAAATATTCATTATGAAAAAATCTGTTGAGAAAGAGAGAATTTCGTCCATCGAATAACACCCCCACCTAAAATATGGATACTAAGGTATATGCATAAACTTACGGGAAACTTTAAAGGCCCATGAAAAGAGTAAAAATGTAAATATTCAATCGATTCTTATTAAATTTAAATTTCTTTTTGCTCCTCAATATTCAGAACCATGAAAGACAAAATGGCCCCACCCCCAGCCCAGAATATGGATAATAAGATAATATGCATAAACTTACGGAAAACTTGAAAGAACCACAATAGGTGTAAAAATGCAAATATCCAATCGATTCTTATAAAATTATAATTTCTGGCCGCTCCCTAATCTTCCGAACCACGAAATGAAAAATCGCCCCACCCCCGCCTAAAATATGGATAATCAGATAATATGAATAAACTTACGGAAAACTTTAAAGGCTCACAATAAAAATAAACATTTTATTAATAATTCATCAACACGTTTCAAAATTCAAATCGACTATCGCTCCCCAATCACTAAAACCACGAAATACAAAATCGCCCCACCCCACAGTGCGGCATTAGATTTTGGGATTTAAAACGTTCCAAAGGGCGTCTTTCTTATTTGATTTTAAAATTTCTATTCCAAATTTTAGCTGATTAAATTTTAAAGAGATTTTTTAAGGCACCTTTTCTTTATTAATTGCAATAATTTGTTATTTAAGTTGAAGAATGACTAAAAACATTATTTTTTATTTTTCTACTAATTAATTTATTTTTTCAACTATACATAGAATTAGTACATGTACTCTCCATGAAAGGGAATTTCTCTTATGGATTATATTCTATAATGTTCTGAATTTTTATTTTAAAAATGGTTAACTTTGACATTTGCTGCATTTCAGGTATTTAAGTGAATTATTTATAATGGTTTTATCCTTGTAATGGTAAATGCAATAATTAATTATGAACAAGAACTAAATCATTTCCTTCCATATAAAGAATAATAAGTTGACAAAGAATGTCGCTGTACGACAATAATTTATATTTTTATAAAAAATTTAATTTATTTTAACTAAAAAATATAAAGTTATAACTGAAAAATAAATAGTTCAGTTTTCAGTTTAAACAATTACATTTTAAACAAAGAGATAAACTTTCAACTAATTTATGATAAAAAAAAAATGAATCATTAACAAATTAGTTCAACTTTCCAGCGAGTAGTTAAACTTTAAAAAAAATTAAGACAGAAGATTAATAAAAAAGATGAAATTTCGTCCAAAGATAGAGTTGTGAAATATACGGTTGTAAAAATCAATTTTCAACTAAAAAAAAAACAAATTTGATATCTTGAAATAAATATTCAACCAAAAATATACATTTGTAAGAAAAGAGTTAAATTTTCAACTAAAAAATATTTTTTATTCATGAAAGACAACAAATTTCAACCAAATTCTTATATTTTCAAGCCAAACTTCAAAAATTTTATAAATCAGTGGAATTTTAAAACCGAAAATATGGATTTTCAACTAAAAAGTATGGCCTAAAAAGAAGAAATTCCAACAAAGAGTTTTCTTTAAGAAAGTTAAATTAAACATAAACTGACAAAGATACATTTCCAATAAATAAAGGAAAAGTTAAATTTTCAACCGAAAAAATAATGTTTAACCAAATAGATCAATTTTGAATGAAAATTATGAATCTTAAAAAAATAGATTTTGAAAATGAGCCCACTTTGATCTAAGTACTTGAATTTTTAAAGGATATAATAAATTTTGTATAAAAAAAGACGAGTTTTCAATATAGTTTTGTCGAAAAATATTTGTATAAGAATAACAATTATTATTTTATGTTAATCTCTTGCATCACGATATTAGTCTCTAGATTAAAAGAAGCAATTTCTACGAAAAGAAATATTTTCATTCGTAAAAATGAGATATAAGTAAATTTTTTTATAAAAATTATTTATAATAAGAATAATTTTTATTCAATGACAACACTTTATCTACAAATATTATTCTTTAGGGAAAAAAAGAAGTGACTCCACTAGAAAGAAAAATTGACTATGATAAAAAATGCGATATAAAATAATTTTTTATAACAATTGTTTATAAAAATATTAATTACTGTCGACAAGTTCGTATCTTTAAAAATAAAGGAAATGTTTCCGCAGATAATAAAAAGCTTCTATGTTTAGAAATGCGCTAAATTAGTGAATTATAAAAATTATTTATAACAATCACAATGGTTCTCGTTCAGTCCCTGAGAATTTGATTTAAATGATGAAAAACCTTCTTCTATGTGTTTTTGAGAAAATACCAATAAACAAAACAAATTAGGTAGTACAAATATAAAAAATTAGGTTCATATAAAAAATTATTTTCTACTAAGACAACCGAATTTTCAACAAGAAAGTTAATTTTAAAACCTAAGAGAGAGATTTTTAATTAAAGTGATAAATTTTCAACTAAGACAATGAATTTTTAAAAAGGTATTCAACTTTTCATAAAGTAGTTGAGTTTTCAACCAAAAAATATTAATTTTCAACAAAAAATTTAATATTTGATATTATAACCAAAGGAAATAAATAATAATAATATAGTGAATCAAATAGTTCAATTTTTAATCTCAATTCTGACATTTCTGACAAAAAGATGAATTTTCAAACACAAAAGACAAATTTTCGATAAAACGGTTGAAATTTTAAAGAAAAAAGTTAATTTCTTATATAAATGTTAAATTTCCAACAACATTTTTTACAAAAGAAGGGGAATTTTTAATTGAGATGATGAGTTCTAATTAGACTAAAGAAGTGGTTTTTTAAAATGAGTGTTCAATTTTTAACTAAATGTTGAATATTTGAATTGAAAAAAATAATAATCAATTTTAAAAAGAAAAAAGAATTTTCAACAAAGTAGTACAATTTTCAACCAAAAAACCAAAATTAACAAAGGAATTCAACTTTCACCCAAGTTGTAGCGTATATCAATGAACAATGATTCTAATTTTTAATTTTCAAGTTAAAAGGACGAGTTTTCAAAAGAAGAGTTGAAATTTTAACCAAGAAAGATTCAAGGAATCTGTATTATCATCAGAGAATAACAGAAATTCTTAACGTATTTTCAGACTACAAGGAGCTATTAATTACAACAGAACGGAGCGAAGGAGACGATCTTTTTTTTACAAAAAAATTAATTCAGGTTAATTTTTTACTAAATTAGTTGAATTTTCAACCAAAAGAGTGATTTTCTAACGAAACTCTTGAATTTTCAACAAAATAATTAAATTTTCAACTATAATAATAAAATTGTTAACCATACAAGATGAACTCTATACCAAAAATATAATAGTAGAATTTTGAACCAGAAAGAAGTAATTGTCCATAAAAAACAGTTACATTTTCAACTGAACGAATCTTTATCTGGAATAGGTAAATTTACAAGTAGAAAAATTAATTTTCAGTAAAAAGAACGAATATTATATTTATGTGGTTCGGTACATTTTTGTTTACTTTCAAAAAGTGTTTATTCCTTATTGACTGTTTTGAAACCGCGAAATAATTTTTATTCCTAGCCTAAAATATCCATAAGAAAACATGATATTCATAAAATTACGAAAAACTTAAAAGACCCATAAAAAGTGTAAAAATGTAAATAATTAATCAACGCTCATAAAATTCCAGTCGCTTATCGCTGATCAATTTCTAGAACCCCGAAATACAAAATCGCTTCATCCCCAACTTCAAATATCAATAGTAAAATTATATGGCAGAGACTTACGTCAGAGTTTAAAAACCCATATACAGTGTAAAAATGTATATAATTAATCAATCTCTGTAAAAATTCAAAACGCCTATCATTCCTAAATTTCTAGAACTCTAAACTATCTCCATGCTCCACCCGCAACCTACGATATTGACACAACATAATACGCACAAACTTACGGTAAAATTAAAAACCCATGAAAAGTGTTAAAATGTAAATAATTAATCAGTGCCTGTAAAATTCCGATCACCTATCGTTCCTCAATCTCTGGAACCACGAGATACCCCCTTGCTATACCTCAACACTAACATATCAACATTAACATAAAATGCATAAATTTACGGAAAACTTAAAAAGTTTATGAAAAGTGTAAAAAAGCAAATAAACAATCAAATTCTGTAAAATTTAAATAGTCGATCGCTTCAAAATCTGTGAAACCCCGAAATACTCATATGCTCTATCCTCACCCTAATATAGCGACACTTACACAATATGCATAAGCTTACGAAAAACTTTAAAGGCATATGAAAAGTGTAAAAATGTAAATAATCAATCAATACATACAAAATTCTAATTGCGAATCGCTCCTCAATTTTTGGAACCCCAAGACACCGCCTTGCTACAGCTCAACCATAACATATAAAAATTAACATAAATTGCATAAACTTACATAAAACTTTAAAGAAGCATGAAAATAATACAATCTAAAGATTCAATTCTATATAAAATGCAAGTCTTCAATTGTTCTCTAATCTCTACAATCTCCAATTGCCCCTTTCGTCCACCCCACCCCACCCACTAAAATTGGTCTTACATCTAGGAAATTCAGATGCTACAGATCGAATTGAGATCTCAAGGGCTGAGAAAATTCACTAAATCTGTGTCACACAATTCAGGTAGATGTCGCCCTAGTATTGGTCGGGTAGAAATTATTCAGGAGTTTGCGCACTGCAAGTATCCTTCTCTCTAACTAGGAAAGCACCCGATCCGCGGAAGGGATGCTGCTCCAGGGTGAATGTTATCAGCTCCCTTTTTTCCCATAACGCGACACCTATGAATTATTCTTATTTTTATTGTTATTAATTAATTATGTAATTTGTTAACACACATGCGGACATATAGTTAAGGAGAGAAAAAGTGTAATGATGCGACAAATGTGTGTTGTTGTGTTTGCTGGACCTATTCGGAGGTGATCTTTGCGGAATCTGAGAGATGAGGGATGATGTATGATTCGCTGATTTGTGAAACACGAGTGGAGGTCGATGACGAACTTGTTTTTATCGAAAGAGCCGCTACGATTTTGTTCAAATGATGCCAATCAGGGAATACATCTCATTGATTGGTAAGGTCAGTTCACGCCTCCAAGACCATTTTTTTTCTATACAAATTTTGCAGTTGATTTGAAACTTTTGCGCTTTAAGTTACAAGGTGTTATAAATCTGATAGAGCCTGTAGAGCATGTTTTAATTTTTTAATTTTAATTTTTTTATTTAGAACAAATTCCTTTAGTAAACCCATAGAAGGGAAAACAGGAAATAGAAGCTAAACGTATCATGTTTATAAAATAAGAAAACAATGCCATAATAGCTACCGTTAAAAAAATTGTCAAAACATAAATTATTGTTTAACACTCACAGTTTGATCAATCATAATACTTTCAACTGTAAAACCTATCTTAAACTTCTGCGCATTGAATTTAAAAACTTTTATCTTCCTGCTCTTACAATTTTAAAACACTTCAAAATGATGGCACTTTAAAATGAAAAGCCCACTTACGCTTTCAAGTCGAAAGCTTCTTTTAGTTCGGACAAGTTTATTTTTCAATTTTATTCAGGGAAAGCTTTTATAACTTTTGAAATAACTTTTAAAATAACTTTGAGACTGTTTTAAACTTTTAAATAAATAATAAAAAATATTTCGTTAATAATTTTCGATAAACTGAAGTTGAAGTTAGAGGTTTCTTATTTATTTATTGACTGAAAAAATTTTGTTCCTGAAAATTGAACTATTTTGTTGATAATTCATGCTCTGGTTTAAAAATGTATGTTATCTTAGAAATTTCGTTTTTTATATCTAAAAATTTAACGGTTTGATTAAAAACTAATCTGTTTCGGTTAAGAATTTAAGTACTTTGTTGAAAATTCGTCTTGTTTGGTTGAAAATTTATCGATCTTCTTGAAAATTATTATTTTTTGTTGATTGAACATTAACTTTTTTTAATTGAACATTAATTTTTCTAACTAAAAATTCGAATATTCTATCTTTAATTGAAATTGTATTTTCATTAGTTAAAAATTTAGCTATTTTTTTGAAAAATTAAGTATTTCGTTGAAAATTTAACTTTTGTGGTAGAATATTAATTTGCTTGGTGAAAAATTCCTCGTTTTGGTTTAAAATTTCACTATTTCGTGATATATTTGTTTTTTTATGTTTAAAAATTAATTTTTGTACAAGAAATATAAGTGTTCATTTTTGGTCAATAGTTTCCCTTTCTTAGTTGAAAATTCGTTTTTTTTTGGTAGACAATCTGTTTCGATGAATATTCAATTATTTGGTAAAAAAATAATTTTTTGCTTGTAGATTTATAATTTTAATTGAAAATTCGTATCTTTTATTAAAACATTTATCTTCTGGCTTAAAATTTATTTCTTTGTTTGAAAATGTAACTACTTCTAATTAAATTTAACTATAAATTAATTAAATTAAACAAAAAAAGATCTTTTTTTTTAGTTGAAAATCGAATTGTATGGTTAAAAATTTAATTTTTGTTAAACTAATAATTGTTTTGAAGTTGATTTATGTTTAGGAAGATTTGTCTTTTTTGGCTAAGGATTCAACAATTTAGTTAAAAATGAATCTAATTTGTTTAAAGTTATACAATTTTGTTAAAAAGTTTAACTATTTTAACTAATTTCTTGAAATTTTATTTTATATATTTCAATAATTTTTTAAACTAAAAAATATTTAAATTTTTTACTTTGAGGGGAAATTCGTCTTTTTTGGTAAAAAATTAATCTTCTTGATTGAAAATTTAACTATTTGCTATACAGTATCTTTTTTGGTTGAAAAGTCAACCGCTGCGTTGAGAAATCATCTTTTTGGTGAAAATGGTAATTATTTTGTTGAAAAAATGTTGTTTTTGGTTGAAAATCTATTTTTTTCAACTGATAATATGACTATTCCAGTTGAAGGATTCATTTTAGTGGAAAAGTTGCTCATTCGTTTTTGTTTGAAATTAAACTTTTTAAGTAAATTAATATACTTTATTTAAAATTAAATAATAATGGTTATAAAGTATCTTTTTGGGTTCAAAATTCAACTGTTTCGTTGAAAATTCATCTCTTTCGTTTCAAAATTTAACTTTTTTTTTAAATTCTTTTTTTCTGGGTGAAATTGAATTTTCTAAGTGAACAATTAACTGTTCCATTCTTGGTAAAAAGTTCATCTGTTTTAGTTAAAAATTTAAATGTATGATTGAAAATTTGTCTTTTTTTATGATAATTCAGTTCCTTGGTTGTAAATTCATATTTTTTTTTAAATGGTCTTTTTCACTAGAAAATTAATCTTCTCGATTGAAAATTTAACCATCTGCCTAAAAGGTGATGAATTTGGATGAGAATTTATTTTTTTGATTGATGAATAAACTATTGACTTAAAATAATTCTAATTTGTTCAAATTAAGTACTTTTGTTAAAGAGTATCTGGTTTCGTTGAAAAGTTAACTGTTTTGCAAAAATTCGTCCTTTTGTTTGATGCTTTATGTATATGGTTAAAAATTAATCTAATTGGTTTAAAACTAAAAAATTTTCTTAAAAATTATTTTTTGTTGTTTAAAAGTTATCTTTTTATTTTTGAATTCATCTGTTTTGTTTTAAAATTTTAATATCTCGTTAAAAATTACTTTTTTTTAAAATTGCACTATTTTGTTGATTTTTTAAAAAATATTAATTTGTTAACTAAACATTTTACTGCTACATTTTTTGTGGAAACTTGATCTTTTTTAGTGGAAAACTCAATTGCTTTGTAGAAAATTCGTGTTTGTTTTTATTTGTTAAGTATTTAACTGTACAGTTAAAAATAAATATATTTTGTTAGAAATTAATCAATTTTGTTAAAAAGTCAACTGTTTCGTTGAGAATATATTTCTTTTTGGTTAAAAATTTTACTATTTGACTATACTAAAGTTTTTGGTAAGTTTATGGGTCTTATATGACTATTGGTATGTAAGGGTTCAGGTGTAGCATGGAGGTATATCGGGGTTCTAGAAATTGAAAAGCGATAGGAGATTGGAATTTTATAGGTATTAATTGATTATTTAAATTTTACACTTTTCATGGGTCATTAAAGTTTTACGTGAGTTTATGCATTTTATGTTAGTATTGTTATGTTAGTGTTCAAGTGTAGCAAGGAGGTATCTCGAGGTTCCTGAAATTGAAAAGCTTTAAAAGCGATAGGAGATTGGAATTTTATAGGCATTGATTGATTATATACATGTTTACACTTTTCATGTGCCCTCAAAGTTTTTCTTAAGCTTATACCTATTATGCTAATTTCGCTATGTTAGGGTGGGGGTAGAGCAAGGAGGTATTTCGAGGTCCCACAGAGTGGAGAGTCATAGACTATTTAAGGTTCACAGAATTTGATTGATTATTTATATATTTACCATTTGCATGGGACTTTCAAGTTTTCCATATGTTTAGATATTTTATATTAGTGTTGACATGTTAGGTTTGATGTGTTCAAATGGGGTATCTTGGGGTTCCACAAATTGGAGAGCTATAAGCAATTAGAATTATGTAGGTATTGATTCTTCATTTGCATTTTTACATTTTTCATAAGCTTTTAAAGTTTTCCATAAGTTTATGCATTTTATGTTAATGTTGATATGTTAGGGTTGATGTGTTGGAATGGAGTATCTCGGGTTTCCACAAATTGGAAAACGATAATCAATTCGAATTATTTATGTATTAATTGTTTATTGGAATTTTGACACTTTTCATAAGCTCTTAAAGTTTTCCGTAAGTTTACGCATTTTATATTAGTGTTGACGTGATAGGTTTGATGTGTTGAAATGGGGTGTCTCGAGTTTCCACAAATTGGAGAGCTATAAGCAATTAGAATTATGTAGGTATTGATTCTTCATTTGCATTTTTACACTTTTCATAAGCTTTTAAAGTTTTCCGTAAGTTTATGCATTTTATATTAGTGTTGACGTGTTAGGTTTGATGTGTTGAAATGGGGTATCTCGAGTTTCCACAAATTGGAGAGCAATAAGATATTAGAATTATGTAGGTATTGATTCTTCATTTGCATTTT
>NC_046661.1:145892880-145901514 GCF_010883055.1 Belonocnema kinseyi | reverse complement strand
TTGATATGTTAGGGTTGATGTGTTGGAATGGAGTATCTCGGGTTTCCACAAATTGGAGAGCGATAATCAATTCGAATTATATATGTATTAATTGTTTATTGGCATTTTTACACTTTTCATAAGGTTTTAAAGTTTTCCGTAAGTTTATGCATTTTATATTAATGTTGATATGTTAGTGTTGAGGTGTAGCAAGGGGGTATATCGAGATTCCATACATTCGGGAGCGATCTGCGATTGAAATTTTGTAGGTATTCATTAAATATTTATATTTTAATACATTTCATGGGTTTTTAAATTTAAGCGTATATACATTTACACTTTTTATAGGTCATTGAAGTTTCCCGTAACTTTATGAATATTACAATCCCGCTTAACGTGTATTGCTTACCTGAGCCGAAATTGGTTGAATTAAAAAGTTTTATCTCTCTGTCAAAAATTAATGTATTTTAAGAAATTTAACGTGGTTTCAAAATGTATGTAATTTTTTAAGAAACTTGTAGATATAAAAAACTCAAATTATAATAGATGCGTATTTGTATTTTGTTTATAATTAGCCCAAGAGGACATTTTTTATTTAACAGTTTTAAAGTTATGAACACTTTTAAAAAAAAAAAACACTTTTTTCAATGCTGAATATCTCGGAATCTATACATTAAAGAAAAAAATTCCGAAAAGAAAAAATATTTGTATTTATATGTAGAATAAGTATTTGTGAAAAAAAAATTTGGGAGACATTTTTTTCATTTTTTAATATTTTTTCTTAAATTAATATTTCCTAACTTTTATACATAAAATAATAGAGTTACAAATCTGTTAACTATATTCTAATTCATGTATGAAAGTTAAAAAATAATAATTGATACAAAACTGCTAAAAAATAAACAAAAATGTTGTTCCCAAAATCATTTTGTCTCCACAAATCTTCACTCGTTAAAAGTTCAACTTTTTCGTTAAAGCTTAATTTCATTGGTAAAAAATTATTAAACAATTTTATTAAAAAGTACGTCTTTGCTTTAAAAATCAAATATGTTTCAGGCAATTCGTTTTTTTGTTTAGTTGAGGATTTAACTATATGGTTAAAAAATTAATTTACTTTGTTTCCAATGAAAACATTTTGTTAATAAGTATCTTTTTTGTTTAAAAAGTTAACTTTTTTGTTAAAAATTCGTCTTTTTATTTGAGGATTCAACTATATGGTTAAAGATTAATCTAATTTGTTTAAAACTAAACAACTTTTCTTTTTCATTTCTTTCTTTATTTCTTGTTTCTTTTTTTATTGGAAAGTCAACTGTTTCGTTGAGAATTTCTCTCTTTTCAGTTACAAATTTAAATATTGAAGTTTTCCGTAAGCTTATGCATTTTATGTAAATTATTAATATTTTCTAACTTTTATATATGAAAGAATATAGTTTAATCTGGCTACTATATTCTTTTATGTATAAGAGTTATAAAATATTAATTTAAAAAAATGGTAAACAATTTTTTTAAAATTTTTTCCAGTATTATTTATTCTTCACGTAAAAACAAACATTTTTGTTTCATTTGGAGTTTTTTTCTATAATAGATTGATTCCAAAATATTTCAGCGTTAAAAATAGTGGGTGAAAAAAAACATGACCATAACTTTAAAACGGCTAAAAAAAAAATTTCACCTTGGTCTCATTTTGAAGAAAATACAAATATGCATTTATTTCATTTTGATTTTTTTAAACACACACACATGATTTTTAAAGCCAAATAAAAAATCCAGAGCCATAGAAATTAATAAATTTTTTAACTGTTTCATTTTCAGTTCAGAGTTAAAATTCTTTATTTAAAATTCATTTTTCTGGTGGAAAATTCTTGATTTTTTATTTTTTATTGCATATTTATCTTTTTTAGTTAGAAATTTACCAATTTGATTGGAAATTCATTTTTTTAATTGTGAATTTTACTACTGTATTTTTATGCTATATAGATGTTTTTATTTGAAACTTAAACAAAATAAATGCGTATTTGTATTTGATTTAAAATTAGCCCAAGATAACCTTTTTTATGAGCCGTTTTAAATTGATGGCCATTTAAACAAAAAATCTACGCTGAATATGTCGGAATCTGTGCGCTATAGAAAATAAACTCCGAAGGAAAAAATGTTTGTTTTTACATGTATAATAAATATTTTTGAAGAAAAAACCATTTTGGAAAAACAATTTTTTTTAAATTTTTTACCAATCTATAAAAAGAATGTCATCTTACTTTTATACATAAAAGAATAGTTAACAAATTTGTTTCAAAAATTTCTTCAAATATAGTTGACTTTTGAACCGAAGATTTACTTTTTATCAAAATTTTTGAATAATTTTCTACCAATTAAATGAAATTTTAACGAAAAATTTTAACTTTCGACGAGACAAGACTTGTGAAGACAAAGTAATTTTGGAAAAAAAATTTTTATATTATATTCTTTTATATATATAAGTTAAAAAATATTAATTAAAAAAAAATTGTAAAAAATAGAGAAAAAATTCCCGACATTATTTTTTCTTCACAAATACTTATTCTACATGTAAAAACAAACATTTTTTTGTTTGGAGTTTTTTTTATAATGCATAGAATTCAAGATATTCTGCATTGACAAAAGTGTTTTTTCAAAAAAAAATCCATAGTTTTAAAACGGCTCAATAATATTTGGATTTTTTAAATCTTTAAGATCCTTAACAAATTATACACGTTTTTTAAGAGCAAAAAAAATTGAAAAAATGATTATTTCTGACTATTAAAAAATCAATTTTTTGACAATGCGAATTTTCATTTTAAAGGTTTTGGCTCAAACGTTCAAACCACGTTGGATGGTTTTAAATACATGAATTTTCGACAGAAATTAAACTACTTTAGTTGAAAAATCTTCTCTGGTTAAAAATTTAATTGTTTTTTTTAAATTTGTAGTTTTTTTGTGTGAAAAAATAATTTTTTTTTAATTGTAACTATCTCATTTTTGGTTGAAAATTAATCTTTTTCAGTTGATAATTCAACTATTTTCTTCAAACTTTATCCTTATCAGTTGAACATTCAACTACTCGGATGGAAATTCATCTATTTCGGTAGAAAATTAATTCGCAGTGTCTTAAAATTCATCTTTTTAGTTAAAAACTCAACTGCTTGTTTTAAATCTTAAAAATTCATTGTTTTCTTTGTAATCTGTAATTATTTTTCTGAAAATCCGTCTTTTGTTGCTAACTTCGTTAGAAATAATTTTTTTTGCTGAAAAATTGAACGATTCCATTTTTTGTAAAAAATTGAATTTTTTAGTTAAAAATGCCACTACTTTGCGGAAAGTTAATCTTTTTAGTAAAAAATTTAACTTTTTAGTTGAAAATTCATGGATTTGGTTGAATATTCGTATTTTTTTGGTAGAAAAGTAATCCTTTTTGGTTGAAAATTCACAATCCTATGCAATCAGGAGTAATTTTAGGTCAGCCAGAGTAATTCAATATAGAGAGGTAATCCACGCTAATCTGCTTTAATCCGGCGTAATCTCTCCTCTGCTAGACCGCATTTTTAGGACTTGGAATAATAAGAATCCAGAATATAGAAAAGTATAGAATAGAGAATATTAGAAAAATTAGATATAGAAAATATTATATATATATATAATTTTGTGATTGTGAATTCTCTTTTTTTAAAAGAGCTTAGCTCGAGATCAAAGGCCGACGGCCAACGGAACGACAACTTAAATTTTTTAATTTTTTTCTTATGTTAAAGCTCTTTCGGCTTTAACGAACACATTCGTGTCACGTATCTCGTGCTTCGCACTCATTTTATGCAAAAAAAAGTTTTAAAAAAAATAAAAAAAAAAAATAGTGTGAAACCGTCTAGGCCTTGCCAAATGTCAACTTTTCTACATTATACACAACACTTTTATATGAAATATAATACATTTTTTATGTAACTCTGCCTGGGATTGGTTATTCAAATATTGCAAAATTAAGCACAAATTATATTTATCGTGATTATTTTAATATTTGTCTCGTATTTGGCTTTAAATTGCATTCTAAGTTGCACTGAAACATGTATCATTTCAATCAATTTATATCATTACAATTCATAATATGCATAAAAATTGAATCATACTAGTTTTTATTTCCTTGTTTTTATAATTTTTTATATTTTCAATCTTGTTTTTTACGATTAAAGAAAAAATATTGTGCATCTGTATATGGTCTAATACAGAAACCTATATAGAGTCCTATATAGGATCCTTTGTCCTCTTTCGTCATTTCTGTCCTTTTTCCAGAAATTTAATTTTTTAATTTATAATCTCATTTTTTACAATTGAAAGAAAATCTACTCGTCCTTTCGAAAAATGATTAATAATAAATTTATAGATCTTTTAAGGCGAACAACTTTTGTCTGTTAATTTTAGTTCGTACTTATGTCGTTTTTTCAAAAAAATTGAATATTTTTATTTTGAATGTTATTTTTTACGACTAGAGTAAAAAATACGTGTCCTATCAAAAATTATAGCTCTTTTATTGACAAAAAAGTTTTGTCTGATTTTTTTCGTAGCTTATGGCGTTAATCGAAAATTTTTTAATTTTTTAATTTTTAATGTTGTTTTTTACGACTATAAACAAAAACTACGTGTCCTATCGAAAAGTGATTTATTACGAATTTGTAGGTCTTTCCAGGGCGCGCAATTTTAGTTTATTCGTTTTTTGCGTATCATGCATAGTTTGACCAAAAAATGGAATTTTTGAATTTTTCATTATTTTTGGTAAGATCCAATTTGAAATGTTCAACTTTTCGACCAAATTCGAAAAACTGTTATAATAATCTTGTAGGTATTAAAAAAATCAACGTTTTTCTTATTTTGACTTTTTTTCATATCATGTGTTATTTGGCTTAAAATGTTCATTTTAGTTTGTTTTTTGGAGTCTGAAAATGCTCTAATTCTGAAAATTTTCTTTTTATAGAAAAAAGTCATGGGGATAAAGTATTTGAGTTTCTATGTTATATGAATAACCGTACATAGAATATTGAAATCTTGAAAAATTGTGGTTTTAAAAATTTTTGGTACGATCAAATTTTGAATTTTCGACCAATTAAAAACAGTTGTGATAATAATCTTGTAGGTATTAAAAAAATCAACGTTTTTCTTTTCTTGACTTTTTTTCATATCATGCGTTATTTGGCTTAAAATGTTCATTTTAGTTTGTTTTTTTGGAGTTTGAAAATGCTCTAACTCTGATAATTTTCTGTTTATAAAAAAAAGTCATAAGGATAAAGTATTTGAGTTTCTAAGTACTATGAATAGCCGTACATAAAATTTTTAAGCCTTGAACAATTGTGGTTTCAAAAATTTTGAAAACGTGCTCACTTTTTTAATTTTGATCCAAAATAGCTGGTTGACGAACTTGTTCTTTCTTTTCAAGCCTTAAAAAAGTGTGCTAAAGCAGAATCCAATCTGATAAATGTTTCGAAAGTTATCGTGCCTACAGTATACAGACAAACAGACAGACATCTTCGTAAAAATCGTGTTTTCTGACTCAGTCTGTCTCAAAACGTGGAGATTTGATGAAAACCGACAAAGTGAAATTTTACATAAAAATTTACATAAAAATTTTACATTATGAGAATGTAAAAATCACCCTGTATATATTCCAATATAGAAAAATTGGAATTTTTTCCACCCTGAAATTACAAATATTCTAAAACGTTTTTTGTTGTTTCTATGAACTCCTATGAAGTTTTAATCTATTAGCAGTGGATGTCGGAAGTAGATAAATCTATAGAAACACTTTTAGAAAAAAATTAAAGTCTAGAGTTGAATATTGGTTTATTTTATTGCAAATTAATTTAAATGTTGTCAAAAAGCAATTTTTTTTGTTTCAAAATTCGCGTGATTCTAGTAGCTTTATGTACTCCAGAGTAATGCTATACAATGCGGAATAATCTTAGGTAATCCAGAGTAATCCGGGATAATCCACGTCTACTAGGCCGCATTTTTAGGATTTGTTTCCCCTCGAATAAATGTAATCGAATGTAAGGTAAACAGTATATTTTTGTATAAGGATGTAGGCAGTGCACTTTATCAGCGGAAACGTAGTTGTGCGATCGGCGGGAAGTAATCGGATTTGCATTGACACAGTACTGATGAGTTCCAAACAACATATAACATATGACATATAAAATATGACATATGACATATGACCTAACGGCTGCCCCTTTTATCTTATTCTAGGCAGCATCCCGTCGAAAGATGTCTATCGGACCTAGGAGTGAAGTCGATTCTGATAGGTCCTTCAAGATGATGACCTTGATCCATATTTGGTGACGTGAATCGAATCAACGATGTCGTTGCCACTTCAAGTGTTCTTGCTCATCTTCGTCCTCGGTCATGTGTGTCATCGCACCTCCTGGTGAGTTAAAAAAAGAAAATTTACAAAAACCTCTATATTAAGTAACGCTTTTTTTAAACTATTTTTTTACCCTCTCTCCTCCCTTGTTACATAATTTTCAAGAATTTGATTTTTGCACCAAAGTACAACGAAAAATAATATGAAATCATATTTTAGAAAAAATATTGTCAAATCTAGGTTTAGTGAGGGGATTTGCGGTGTTCAGTCAGGCGTGACAAAACAGAGAAAGAAACAGGAGAGTGAAAAACATGTCTGAGACTCCTGATTTATCAGATTTGACTGTAATTTTTTATGATTTTACATTTTTTCATTTCAAGAAAAGTACTAAATTTGTTCGATTTGCTTAATGGAACACTAATTTAAAATTTTTTAAATATTTTATTTGTTTATTTTAACCAAATATTTTGGTAGATTGAATATTTGCTTGATTCCAACAGAAAA
This sequence comes from Belonocnema kinseyi, assembly GCF_010883055.1. Taxonomy (NCBI): domain Eukaryota; kingdom Metazoa; phylum Arthropoda; class Insecta; order Hymenoptera; family Cynipidae; genus Belonocnema; species Belonocnema kinseyi. The sequence goes on along the minus strand of NC_046661.1, from coordinate 145,894,676 downwards.
TTTCGTTGGGACAAGCAAATAGTGTTTTATTCAACCCAACATTTCCTGATTTGACCAAATTTTCATGTATATGCAACAACAACAACAAAAGGTTTTTTTGGTTTAAGCAAATTTTTTTTGAGTGTAGAGCAGAGTATAATAATACAAATATTTTGAATTGTGAATTATTTTTGTTTTTCGATTCGAGCCTAAAAATTTTAATTAAGAATAAAATTGTGGAATAAATAATGCTAACATTTTTGAACTCATAAATTTGAGCTTGATTTAATTTTTAGAAACATTTTATTAGTATTATGTTAAGGTTAAATGAATGAAATATTCCTCATTTTATTTTTCGGGTTTTTTAAATCATCCTATTTTTAGAATTCTTTTAAAAATTTAAAAAATATTTTAACCTTTTTTTTAAATTAAATTCCTAAAATAAAAATTCATACCAAATTTCGCCAGGAATCTTAAAAAAATATTCTTATCTTGAAAATTATTTAAATTCTTGAGAAGCTTCAAAATTTCATTTCGTAATCTTCGAAAATCTATAGATTGTTTCTTAATTTTTAAAAATCTTTTTAAATTTTCTCTAAAAATAAATTTTTCAAAAGAAAAATCATTTTAAATTTTCCATGTTCTAAAATCTAAATAGTCTATTTTTAACCAAACAAAATTGCCTTCACATTATCAAGATTATTCGTTAAGAATTTTGATAATTAAAAAAAAATTTCTTCAATTTCATTTTTGAAATAAAAAATTATTTTTCAATGTTGCAGGAATCTTATAATTTTATATTTATTATATTAACTTTTAAAATTTTAAATTATTTTTGATATTTTTTTTAGCTTCTAAATATCGTTTTCAAATCCTGTGAATTGATAGAATTACTTGAAAAATCTGCTAAATTCTTTTTCAACGAATTTGGAAATCTCTTAAAATGTTTTCAGATATTTTTGATATTGTGTGAAAACTACTAAATATTTTTTGTAAAATTCTAAAAAAATTTTTTAAAATTGCTCTAAAATCTTTATTGACGTTTTGGAAAATGTTGTTTAATTTTCTCTTGAAATTAATTTTTCAAAATAAAAAAATCTTTTACAATTTTCCTATAGCCCCTAATTCTCGACAAAATTAGTTAAATTTCTTAACCCAAAAATCAAAAGTTTAAACCAAAAATTTAGTTTTTAACAAAATAGTTGAGTTCTCAAAAGAAGGCAATTTTCAACCAAATGTTAAAATTTGCAACCAAATATTTAAATTTCCCACAAAATAGTTAAATTTTCGACAAGGTTAAAAAGTTTTAAAGACTACACAAAGAATTTTCTACCAGAACGTTTCATTTTCAACAAAAAAGTTAACAACATTTTCTTGCAATTTTTTAAAATCTTTTGAAATTAAAATTTTGTTTTCGATATTTTTAAAACTTGTAAGCTTTCTTAATATCGTTTTAAATTGTTCAAATTCATACTATAACGTCAACAAAATTTCTGCAAATTAAAAAAATGGGCTTGAAATCTTTCGAATTCTTTTTTTATATTCTTGGAAATGTTCTTAAACTTTGTAAAGTCCTTTTCAATTTTCTCTTAAAATAAATTTTTTTAAATGAAAAATGATTAAAAGTTTTCCTAGTTTAAAATCTTCTAAATACCTTTTGAAATTACATATAAATCCCTTTATGAATCTTAAGTATCTTTTTATTCTATTAAAACGTTTGTAACGGTTGACCTCTTTGGACTACTCCCACTCATATTTTGGGCTATAAATGTAGCGCGTTAGCCCAGCGCAAGTTAGTTCTCTCTAATCTTTGATTG
>NC_046661.1:145883380-145892780 GCF_010883055.1 Belonocnema kinseyi | reverse complement strand
TATAACCCTAGTATGCAACCATTAATAGATAAAAAAGAAATGAACATTATTAAAACTAGAAAAGTAAAATTCTAAAGTTTAGAGACTAAACTTAGTCTAAAAAGGGGTTTGTAACGGTTGACCTCTTTGGACTACTCCCACTCATATTTTGGGCTATAAATGTAGCGCGTTAGCCCAGCGCAAGTTAGTTCTCTCTAATCTTTGATTGTAAAAATTGTATTTACGAATAAAGTAAGTCGAGTACCATCTAGGTAACTCGACTAGTTTTTAAAAACATTCAAACTTATTATTCGGCGTAACACGTTTCAAATTTCATAAAAATATTCTTATTCTAACATCTTCAAAAATAAACACTTTGTTAAAATTTTTTTGAAATCTTTCTTAGATTTAATTTATTATCGAATCTTTTTTTCAAGTCTTTAAATGTACGAATTTTTTGTCCATAATTTCATTCTCATCATATCCTTAAATCTGAAATTTTATTTCATAAGAGCATTATGAGTAAGGAAGAAAATTGAAAATTGAAACTGATCCTGAAAATAAAAATAAAATATTGTATACGCTGAAGATAAATTACCCTAATTTGGATACTTGCGACATAATCTTTTCCAGTAAGAAAAGTATATCAATTTAGAGTAATTTGAATCAATTTTGTCTCTTAGAATCTAATTGAGCAAAATTGATCCTCAACAGTGGATCCACCGGTTTAATATTTTTTTAGTTTCTTTTTAACCACTACTATTTTTAATATTATTCACTTATTGCTAAAGAAATATTTACTAATTCGTTGAAGATTGTATTTATTAATCAATCAATTACTTCTCACGCCTTTTACAGTTCCATTTTATTTATAGATCCAGCATTTTAAAAGACTTGCCTGACAAAACCTTCCTAATTGATTGACTTTCTTCAAAGCAGTTGCATTTTCAACTTAAAAAGTTCAATTTTTTACAAAAAATAGAATCGTTAAATTTTTTAACAAAAAAAACATTAATTTCCAACCAAAAAAAGTGACTTCCAATCAAAATCGTTGAATATCATCTACAAACTAGAATAATTTGGAACCCAATGAAATAAACTTACAAAGAATAATAAATTTCTTAATATTTCGGCCGAAAACGATTTTAATTTTTAATCAAAAACAGTCAAAGTCGGCAAAAAAAGCCGAATTTTCAGAAAAATACTTGCGATTTCAAAAAAAAATGCATTTTTAAGATTTAAAACAAGCAGTTGAGTTTTCAACCAGAAATTATATTTAAAAAATTTTTAACCGGAGAAGAATTTTCAACTGAAGTAGTTTAATTTCTGCCGAAAATTCTTGTATTTAAAACAATCCAACGTGGTCTTAAAGTTGGAGCTAAAACCTTTAAAATGCAATTCGCATTGACAAAAAATTGAAAATTTAGTTCTTTATAGTCAAAAAACGAAAAAATTTCAATTTTTTTCCCCCCCAAAAAAACGTTTGTAATTTTTCAAGGAACTTGTAGATGCAAATCACGTCGAATAAACTTTGTGAAGAAAAAATAATTTTGAGAAAAAAAGTTTTTTTTCTATTTTTGACCATTTTTTTTTTAATTAATATTTTTTAACTTTTATACATAAAAGAATATAATATACAAATTTTTGTCTTAACATTATTTTATCTTCACAAATCTTATCTCGTTGAAAGTTCAAATTTTTCACTAAAATTTATTTGATTGGTAGAAAATTATTCAAAAATTTTGTTAAAAAGACCTCTTTGGTTCAAAAGTCAACTATATTTGAAGAAAATCTTTTTTTAATAAAAAATTAATCTTAAATAGATAATAAAAATTAATCTTATTTGTTTAAAACTAAACAATTTCATTACAATTATTTTGTTGTTGTTGAAAAGTCAACTGTTTCGTTGAGAATTTATCTCTTTTTAGTTAAAAATTTATTTATTGAACTATTAAAGTTTTCCTTAAGTTTATGCATTTTATGTTAGTTAATAATATTTCCTAACTTTTATACATGAAAGAATACAGTTAAATATCTGTTAACTATATTTTTTTATATACAAAAGCAAAAAATATTAATTTAAAAAATGGTAAAAATGAAAATAAATTGTTTTCCCAAAATGATACTTCAAAAATATTTATTCTACATGTAAAAACAAACGTTTTCTTTCTTCAGAGTTTATCTTCTATAATGCATAGATTCTGAGATATTCAACGTTGAAAAAAGTTCTTTTTTTAAATGGCCATAACTTTAAAACGGCCCATAAAGAAGGTCATGTTGGGCTCATTTGAAGTAAAATACAAATACGCATTTATTTCATTTTGATTTATTTAAATCTAAAAGTTACTTTAAAAATTACACATGTTTTTTGAGAGCAAAAAAAAGTAGTTTAATTTTCAATTAATAACATAAATATACCATAAAAATAAAGTTGTAAAAGTCACAATTAAAAAATAATGAATTTTTAATCAAATTGTTGAATTTTTACCTAAAACAAATGAATTTGCAATAAAATATAGAATAGTTAAATCAATTATCAACCAGATAGTTGAAATTTTTAATTTTCAGAATATTCAAAAATTTATTTCACATTTCAAATAAACCATTTTGAACTAAAATCAAGAACTTTCTACCAGAAAAATGAATTTTTAACAAGGAATTTTAACTTTTAACTGAAAATGGAACAGTTAAAATGTCAGTTAAACAAATTAATCATCAACAATAAAAAAACAGCAAATTTTAAACTATATAATTAGAGTTTTAACCAAAGAAAAGTATTTTTTATTAAGATAGTTGATTTTTCAATGTAAAAAGACAAATTTTCAACGAAACAGTCCAATTAAAAAAAGGTTTTTTAAGTTTATTAATTTTCTGCTGAAAAATATGAATTTTCAACCTAAATTACTCCGAAGTATCTTGATTACTCTAGATTACCACTTATTGTAATATCTGGTAATCCACTTGTAAGTGGATTACTCCCGATTAAAACTGGATTAATCCTCATTAGAACTAGACCACTGTGGATTAGAACTGGATTACTGTTTTTGGAACTAGATCAATCCGAATGACAATTTTCCTACTTTGGATTATAAGTGCATTACTCCATTTACTTACATTACTCTAAATTACTGGGATTGAAGGATTACAAGTGGATTACTGTGGATTGGAAGTGGAATACTACGGTTCACAAGTGTATTACTTTGGAATACTAGTATTAGAGAAAAGTGCTTTAATTACACCAGATTACAAGTGGATTAAATAGCACTACAAGTGGATGAATTTGGATGAGAAGCGGATTACTCCACTTTTCAAGTGTATTAGTGCGGGATACTGGGATTACTTCCAAGTACTTTAATTACAGCAAATTTCGAGTGGATAGCGGTGAATTTCAAGTGGATTACACTGGATTACAAGTGGATTTCTGCGTATTACAAAGTGGATTATTACGGTTTACAAATTTATTACTTTGTAATACTAGTATTACATAAAATTACTTGAGTTACATTGCATTACAAGTGGATGAATCTGGGTTAAAAGTGGATTTTTCCTGTTTTCAAGTGTATTAGTTTGGAACACTGGGATTATTTTTAATCACTTAAATAACTGCAAATTACAATTGGATATCTGTGGATCACAAGTAGATCTCAGCGGTTTACAAGTAGGTTACTATGATTCACAAAGGTATTACTTTGGAATACTAGTGTTACTTAAATTTTACTAAATTACAACGAATTAGAAGTGGATTACTTTGGATTATAATGAAAATTCAGGAAATTGGTTTATAATGAAAATTCAGGAAATTCAAAGGAATGCAGAGAATTCAAGAAATGCAGAGAATTTATGGAATGCAGGCAATTCAATAAATTCAGGAAATCCAGGGCATGCTAAGAAATCAGGGAATTACAGAAATTTCAGAGGATTGAAGGAATTTAGAGGATTAAAGGAATTCAAGGTATTCATCGAATTCAAGGAATTCATGAAATTCAAATTAACCCAGAAAATTCAAGGAATACATAGAATTTACAGAATGTAGGCAATTAAAGTAATTCAAGAAATTTAAGGAATTCCGAGAATTCAAGGAATTTCGAGAATTAAAGGAATTCAGATCATTCGAAGAATTCAAGGAATTCAGAGAGTTCAAGGAATGCGCAGAATTCAAGAATTTTAGGAAATTCAATGGAATTCAAAGAATCAAAGGAATACAGCGAATTTACGGAATGCGGGCAAATAAAAGAATTCGGAGAGTCCAGGGCATTCAAGGAAGTCAGGGAATTCAAGGAATTCAGAAAATTCAAGGAATTAGGAGAATTAAATAAATTCACAGAATTCAGAGAAGTCAAGGAATTCAGAAAATTCAAGTTATTCACAAAATTTAAGGAATTCAGAGAGTTAAAGGAAGTGAGAGAATTCAAGGAATTCAAGGAATTCAAGGATTTAAAAGGAATACAGAGAATTGAAGTAATACAGAGAATTTAAGTAATTCAGAAAATTTAAGGAATCAAGAGAATTCAAGGAATTGTGGAAATTCAAGGTACTCAAAGAATTCAAGGCATTCAGAATATTAAAAAAATGTAGCGAATTCGAGTGATTAAGAAACTTCAAGGAATTCAGAGAATTCCAGGAAGCCGAGAATTCAATTCATTCAAGAAATTCAAAGAAATACAGAGAATTCAAGGAATTCAGAGAATTGAAGGAATTTAAGAAATTGAGAGAATTCAAAGAATCCGAGAATTTAAGGCATTTAGCAAGTTCAAATAATGTATCGAATTCAAGAAATTTAACGAATGCGAGTAATTCAGTAGATTCAGAAAATTCAAGGAATTCAGGGAATTGAAGGATTTCAGGGAATTCACGGAATTCAATGAATTTAGGGAATTCAGTGTTCATGTAAATCAGAGAACTCAAGGAATTCAAGGAATTAAAAGGAATACAAAGAATTTAAGTAATACAGAGAATTTAAGTAATTCAGAAAATTCAAGGAATCAAGAGAATTCAAGGAATTGTGTGAATTCAAGGTACTCAGAGAATTCAAGGCATTCAGAAAATTAAAAAATGTAGCGAATTCGAGTAATTAAGAAACTTCAAGGAATTCAGAGAATTCCAGGAAGCCGAGAATTCAAGTCATTCAAGAAATTCAAAGAAATACAGAGAATTCAAGGAATTCAGAGAATTCAATGAATCAGAGAATTTAAGGCATTCAGCAAGTTCAGAGAATGTAGCGTATTCAAGAAATTGAGCGAATTCGAGTAATTCAGTGGATTCAGAGAATTCGAGGAATTCAGGGGATTGAATGATTTCAAGGAATTTATAAAATTCAGAGAATTCAAGGAATACAGATAATTCAGTGATTACAGGCAATTCAAGGAATTTGGACAATCTAGGGCATTCAAGTAATACAGGGAGTTCAAGGAATTTAAAGAATTTTAAGGAATTCAGAAAATTCAAGGTATTCACAGAATTTAAGGAATTCAGATAATTTAAGGGATTACGAGAATTTACGGCATTCAGCAAATTCAAAGAATTTAGCGAATTCAAGCAAGTCAGAAAATTCAAGGTATTCGAAAGAATACCTAGAATTCAAGGAATTCAGAAAATTCAAGGAATTAAGAGAGTTCAAGGAATTCAGAGAATTCAAGGGATTCAGAGAATTCAAGGCATTCAGTAAGTGCAAAGGATTTAGCGAGTTCAAGAAATTGAGCGAATTCGAGTATTTCAATGAATTCAGAAAATTCCAGGAATTCAAGGAATTAAAGGATTTCAACGAATTGAACGAATTTAGGGAATTCAGAGAATTCAAGGAATTTAGAGAATTCAAGGACTTCATGGAAAGCAAGGAATTTAGGGAACACAGGCAATTGAAGAAAATCAGAAAATCCAGGGAATTCAAGGAAATCAGGGACTTCAAGAAATTTAGAGAATCCAAGGAATTAAGAGAATTCAAATAATTTAGAGAATTTAAGGATTTCATAGAAAGCAAGGAATTCAGGGAATGCAGGCAATTGAAGAAAATCAGGAAATCCAGGGCATTCAAGGAAATCAGGGACTTCAAGAAATGTAGAGAATTCAAAGAATTTAGAGAATTCAAGGATAATATCATACTTCCTTGTAAATTCTGGAGGTTTCTAAAGAAAATTGTATGTTAAAAAATAAGTTTCTTATCGCAACACGCAGATTATTGGACAATAAGAAATTTTGAACATTATGCTATAACTCTATAACTATAAGACGTCGATTCGCGAAAAAACTTACTGTGGGGGCACTATCTCCCGGGTTTACTGTATGCACACGTTTTTTCTTTAAAAAATTACCAACTTTTTAAGATTATTTTGAAGAGGAACACCTTTGCCTCGTAAACTTTCTCGTATTTTGCGAATTTTTCAAAGAAAAAAAATTATTTTCAGAAAAATCGGTGCTATTTTCTTAATTTTTAATTTTTTTAAATTTTGATGCGAATTTTATCAGAAAAAACAAAACAAAGTGCGCTTTTTGCAAAATTGAATGCTTTCGTAACAATTATTATAGCATTTTCAATATCTTAACTCTACTGTTTAAAATTATAAAAGATAAAAGAAATTTTGCAACCTATAATACATTTAAAATTTTTATTTTAAACTCAGCAGTTATTATCAATAACTAGACCTTTATTCTTAACATATAACAAATAGTTTATAAATTAATATACCTTTCGTTTCATTCTTCAACGAGGAAATTTATAAGGAAACTAATGGCGATCGCAACAAAAATACTGAAGACCATAAGGCACCAGAATCTTCCATTTTGATAGAAATTGCAATCCTTAAAAATTATTATCGTAACATTAGTATTACAAATTAAGACTGATATTTTGGGTAGAGTTTAAAAGCCCCGAAACATATTAAAATAGTTGATGATAAAATCAGTAGGGACCATGCTAGGTCCAGATTCCCATTTCCGGTTGACGTTATTGTTGCCTCTTCATTTTTCATGAAACAAACCATTTCCAATGATTTTGAACGTCGCACATTTTTTACTTTTTTATTATTTTAAATTCTCGAGTGATTATTTTGTCATGAAATTAAGTATAGTTAACCTCAAATTTGGACCCTCTTACGAAACAATGGAGTTTGCATAAATCGAAGAATCGAGATATTAAAAAAAATAAAATAATTATGATATATAATCTATGGACACTGCCCTGTAAAACAAGCAGTTTGAGGAATAGATAGAAGAACTAATATGCCACTTTTTGAAAAATAAATTTGAAAATATTAATATAATTTAAAGCTTAAATATTTAGTTCAAATATTTTTTTTATGGTTTTGAACAGATAAAATGTATTAAATAATTTGATTTTAATTGTTTTTTGTCTACTCGTCTAAAATCCATATTCTTTGAATATATTTTCTTGTTTGAATAATGTAAAAATTATTATTAAACTCTGCTGAGATTCGAATTTACTAGGTTTTTCAAATTGCCGGTCTGGCAATATGAATGACCTGGGTTTAGATCCCAGTGGAGATTGAAAGAAATTTTTTCACAATTAAGAAATAAGGATCAATATAAAAAAAATTTGATTTTAGTCCGGTAGACAAAAAACAAAAACCATCAAATTATTTACTGTGTTTAAGGTCATGTGACGAGTAGGTTACTTGACCAGATTCCTACCTTACCGACCATTTTTTTATTTCCTGACACGAAGTGCCACATCGAGTTGAAAATTTGGGATGCTAAATAAGAAGCACTAAGAAAGGTGGGCCTGGTCCTAAATTTTTATAATGAAGAAAAAAATTTTTGTTATAAATATTTTTGTGTTGCTTTTTTCATAATTATTAAAATGTAGGACGAAACCAACCTTTCATAATGCTTTTTATTTAGTGTCCTAAATTTTCAACTCGATGTGGCACTTCGTGTTGAAATAAGTCAGGAAATAAACAAATTATCGGTAAGGTAGGAATCTGGTCACGTGGCCCACTGGTCACAAGGCCTTAAAGTTGTAACACCTTGATAAAAATTTATTTTTTTGTTTGAAGATTTATCTCTTCAGTTAAAAATTAAACCATTTTTTTGCAAAATCGTTACATTTTTGGTTGAAATTTAATTTTTGTAACTGAAAATTGAAATATTTAATTTTTTTCTTGAAAACTTATCTTTTTTAGTTTTAAATACAACTATTTGAATGAAAATTATTTTTTTTTTGTTTAAAAGTTGAAGAATAAACTTTTTAGTTGAATATTCAACTCTTATATTGAAGGTTAAATCCTTTTCTTGAAAATTTATATTTTTTAAAATATATAATTTCAGTTGTAAATTGATCTTCGGTTGAAAACTCAACTATTTTGTTAAAAATTAGTTTTTTTGGCTCAAAAGTAATTGTCTTTACTGAAAATTTAATTATTCCATTTTCGGTTAAAAATGAGATTTTAAATGAAAATGAAATTAAAAATTACATAATTATTTTAAATAAAAGGGAATAATAAATAATAAAAATGATAAATATAAAATTTTAAATTCGTCTTTTTACAAGGAAATGACTCTTTCTGGTTTAAAATTTCTTCTTTTTGTTGAAAATGCAACTGTTTGGTTGAAAATGTCTCTGCTTTGGTTAAAAATTCATTTTCTTGAACAAAATTAAGTCTTTTGTCCAAATTTATATTTTTGGATACAACAGATTGGTAACAAGTCACCTTTTTTGTTGAAAATGCGTATTTTCAGGTAAAAATGCAACAACTTTCGTAGAAAATTAAACTATTTTGTTAAAAATTAAACTTTTTATTTGAAACTTTAACTATTTGAATGAAAATTATTATTTTTTGTTTAAAAATGGATTCTTATATCCGAATATGTAGCTATTTCATTTTTGATTGAAGATTTTTTCTTTATTAATTGAAAATTGAAGTAATTAGTGTAGGGATAGAAATTTAAAATACTAATGCGACACCTATCGACGCGAATGGAAGGAGGAAGAATCGGCGGGAGTGCGAAGCGTGCGGCGAAGCGATGTGGATGCGAGATTTCGGCTTTTATCCTTGTATCAACTAAATTAATCAATAAATATTATTTTACCATCAAAAAAGTCTACAATTTGGGGGCTCAACCGGGATGAGTGACCGCGGATCTCGCAGGTGATCGAAGAAGTGGTTATTTTGAAAAAATCGCTTCCGCGAATTCGAGATGCTTCGCACCAATAACGACGCAATTTCGAGAACAAAGCCGATTTTCGAAGACGGGCAAAATTTGTTTTTTTCGGGAACTACATAATGTCGAAACGTGTAGAACGGGATTACGACGAGGCAAAATTATTCTATTCGAGACGTGTGACGACGAGGAAACGACGCAAAAAGTCCGAGTGCGAAATACGACGTGCACGAGGATCTAACGACGACATGTGTTTTGTTGTGTGCCGAATTCAGTGCAAATACGACGTGTACGGATAAAGCGCCAA
>NC_046661.1:145852243-145883280 GCF_010883055.1 Belonocnema kinseyi | reverse complement strand
AGCGTGCGGCGAAGCGATGTGGATGCGAGATTTCGGCTTTTATCCTTGTATCAACTAAATTAATCAATAAATATTATTTTACCATCAAAAAAGTCTACATTAGTAGAAAGGTTAAATATTTTTTACAAATTTCTTCCTTTTTAGTTAAATTCTACTGGTTCAAAATTCGTCTTCTTTTTGTTTATTGGAAATTTGTTTTTTACGTGTTAAAAATTAGTTTTTTTTAATTGAAAATTTAACTATTCTATTTCTTGTTGAAAATTGATCTTTTTTAGTTAAAAGTTTCACGATTTCATTTAGAATTTACATTTCTCGTTCAAAGCGCACATTTTGGTGTTGAAAAGTCAAACTAAAATATTTTTTGGATGAAAATTCAAATCTTTTTTAGATTATTTAACAGATTTAAAAATTAACCTGTTTGGTTGAAAATTATTCTTCTTTGCTTGAAGGTTCAACTATTTTGTTTGAAAATTTTGGTCCAACCACTTTGTTTCTTGAAAAATGATCTTTTTTAATTGAAAAATTTACTGCTTGGGTAAAAGTTTAACTAACTTGCAAACATTTTTTTTCAATGAAGATTTGTATTTTGATTTGAAAATTATTTCTTCTTGAAAATTTATGTTTTCCAGTTGGCTATTTAATGAAAAATGAAAATTAACTTTTTTGTTAAATTTTTTTCCCCTGTTGGAAAGTCAACCGTTTCCGAAATGATTAGACTTTTTACCGGGAAAGTTAAAATATTTCGTGTTAGTCTCGTTAACACATTCTGACGGATGGCAGAGTGGGTGAGGATCACTTTGCTGTAAAAAGAGATCCGCGTCATTCAAAATAAACACGGATGTGGCACAACGGGCTTCAAGTCGTCAAAAGGGGTCTTTTTTAATTTGTATTTTTTAATCGTAATTAATTGTTTTACCACATTTAATTCATCACGAAATTGAAAGATACAGGCTTACAGTATTTAAATAATAATTAACATTGCAGTATTTCAAACAAATGGCACGTATTTTAATGTAGTTAAAGGTTTTATTTTTTTTTGCATTGCAGTATTATTACTGTAGAAATTATTATGAAAGATAAATTTTAATCTATGTGTATTTTTATAGTTTTTTGCAAGGTAGCTCCACCGGAATGTCGGATCGACTACAAAATGTGACACAAACCATTTCAAGAATATTGGACGGTTATGATATCCGATTAAGGCCTAATTTTGGTGGTAAGTTTATAATTTACTTAATACTTCAATGCTAAACATTTTTCTCAGAAAGGGCATAATTACTTAAAATCACGATTTCAAAAAAGAAAATTATTTTTTTTTAGCAAAAAATTAATGAACCTTTAAGAATCGTATTTATAGAATTGTGCAAATTATTTGCAATTTTTCTGGGAATTAAAAACAATTATCTAAAGCCCTTTTATTTCTTAAAAATCAATAATAACAGAAACTGATAATAATTGATCGAAAATATTAAATACAGTTAAATTAAAATAAATAATACTATATCAATAATTGTTTGAAAAAATTAAAGTGCATTTAATTCCCCAGTCTTTTCCATTTGTTTACTTACCAAATAAAATATTTCTATCCTCCCCCCCCCCCCCCCCTCTCTTACTGTTCGGAATTTATGGTTTCAAGAAATAATAAGATGTAAGACTTGAAACTAATGTAAATTTTTTGTATTTAAGAGATTCAAATACCAAGATTTTAATCTTGTAACATTTTGAACATAGGATTTTTTATGAACGGATCAAAACAATATTTCAGATACAAATAAAAAATTTAATTCGTTTATCGTCAACAAAAAACAAAAACTTTTCTACCATAGAAGATAAAGTTTCAACAAAAAAGTGTAATAGTTGATATTTCAAATAAAAAAGATGAAGTTTCGTCCAAAAATAATGAATTTCAAAACCAAATAGACGAATTTTCAAAAAATCAAGATTTTTTTGTCATAAAACAAAAAATTTCACTCAAATTGTTGAGCTTTCGAGCCACAAGACGAATTTTCTGAATAAAATTAAATAGCCAACTGGAAAACATGAATTTTCAGGAAGAAATAATTTTCAAATCAAAATACAAATCTTCATTGAAAAAAAAAATGTTTATAAGTTAGTTGAACTTTTAACCAAGCAGTAAATTTTTCAATTAAAAAAGACCAGTTTTCAACAAACAAAGTGGTTGAACCAAAATTTTCAAACAAAATAGTTGAATCTTCAAGTAAAGAAGAATAATTTTCAACCAAACAGGTTAATTTCTAAATCTGTTAAATTATCTCAAAAAGATTTCAATTTTCATCCAAAAAATATTTTAGTTTGACGTTTCAACTCCAAAATCTGCGCTTTGAACGAGAAGTAAATTTTCTATGAAATGTTGAGTTTTCAACAAAACAATTAAAGTTTAAACAAAAATGGACGATTTTTTAACAAAATTGTAGAATTTTCAACCACATCTTTGAATTTTTATGCAGGAAAGATGACAAATTATTAAGAGTATATAAAATATTTTTTTCTGAAACCCTGACCAATGAAATGCTCTGATTTGAAAAAAAATTGTTTCTGGCTAGGTTCGTTTTTACTCACCAGGTTTTTTTGGCGCACAAAGTTAGTCTATATTAAATTTTTGTACAAATATTGCGAGTTATTTCTTTCATTTCTGAATCTCTAAAAATTCTCTCTACGTTTGATAGGAACTTCTGCGGCTTTGCGGTAAAAAAATTATTAATTCAGATCCAATTAACATGTGTCATGTGTCAATTGAATGGATTTCAAATGATTTGTACTTAATTTTTTTTAAATAAAAAATTGAATTTCATTTAAGGGAATTGTATGGATAAACTTATTTATCAAAGTTTACAGGAAAAAATAGTTAAAATCTGCATTATTATTTTTAGTCCCTTCAATTTTTTTAAACTCTTAAAATTCTTTGGAATCTTTTAAAATGTCTTAATCATTGAAATTTTTTGAAAAAAAGATAGTTTAAATCCCTGGAAATCTTTCATCTCTTCAATTTTTTTAATTTCTTGAAATTCTTTGGATTCTTTTGAAATAATTTTAAATTCTTTAGAATTGTTGTAATTTCTTCATGTATCTTGAAGTCGTTAAAATCCGTTAAGATCCGTTAAAATAAAATTTATTTCATTTTCTAAAGTTTTCTAGAAATTAGTTGAAATACCTTGAAATCCTTTTAAGTCAGTGGCAAATTCTATTAAAATAAGTAGAAATAAGCAGAAATTATTAAAAATTCATTCAATATAAATTAAATTAAACTTACTCATTAACGTTTTCTAAAAAAGACAGTTCATATCCCTAGAAATCTTTAAATTTCCTAATTTATTAATCTTTTGAAATTCTTTAAAATATTTTTAAATAACTTAAAATATTTGAAAACCTTTTCAATTTTCTAAACTTTCTTCATGTGGCTTGAAATTGTTGAAATCCTTAAATATCCTTGAAAATAAAATTTAATTTATTCCGCAAAGTTCGTACAAATTAGTTAAAATACCTTAAAATCCATTGGAATCTCTGAAAATCACCGGAATCTATTAAAATAAGCAGAAACAAGTAGATATATTTAAAAAACCATGTAATAATATAAATTAAATTAAAACTTTTTATTAAAATTTTCTTTAAAAAACCTAAAACTCCCTAAATCACTAGAAAGATATTTTTTGGTGAGGGGTGCACTTTATTTTGAAAGTAATGAAAAAAATTAAAATTTTGATAGTTCCTGTTACTGAACAGGAAACGGCTTCAATCCTATCCTCTTTAAAAAATCGTTTAATTTTTACCTGAATGACAAGCTAAATTTATCAAAAAATTTCAATTTCCGAATCTTGATATCATATGATCATTATTTTTAACAAGCAATTTAGATATGGTGTTAGGTTCACACGGCGTTTCTCATTCTCTTTTTTCTTGTTGTTTCTCGTATCAATTTTATTAAACAGGGGCTAGAAATTTTACGCAAATTGAGATCAGATTTCCATAAATCAGTGTGAACAAGTTATTCAATTATAAAGTCACACGTCAAGCTTTTTCATTATTTTTTTATAGAAACATCCATAATTTCAAAATTGCATCCTCAAATGGAATTTAACGACGATTTTACCCCGTATCCTGGCCAACTTTACCCCATACACTAGACGAATTTACTTCGTACCCTAACCTACATTACATCTACTACAGGCTACCTTAACCGCAATCAACCCGACTTTACTCTTACTGTAAACGACTTCACCCCTACCCTAACCGACTGTACCCCCATAACTAAGCGGAATTTTTTTCGTACATCGCCGACTTTAGCCTATACCCCGGCCGAATTTACCCCGTACACAAGCCGATTTTAACACGTACCCTAGCCGACTTTACATTGTATCCTAACCGCCCTTGACCCTTCCATAGTCGACTATATCCCGTACCTAACCGACTTTATCCATACACTAGCTGATATTATTCCGTACCGTAACGGACTTTACCCCTATCATAGTCGACCTTATCCCATACCCAAGCCGAATTTACGCATATCATAGTCGATTTTACTCCATGCCCTACAAGAATTTTACCCGTATCCTGTCAGACTTTACCCTACACCCTAGAGGAATTTACCCCGTACCCTAGCCGACTTTGCCCCTACCCTAGTCGAATCTGCTCCTACACAAGTCGACTTTATCCCGTACTCCGAACGACTTTACCCCATATCCTAGCTGAATTTATCCCATATCCTGGCCGACTTGACCCCTACCCCAGCTGATATTATTCCGAATGCTGTCCGACTTTACCCCTAACATAGTCAACCATATCCCGTACCCGAACCGACTTAACGCCTACTTCAGTCAACTTTACTCCATAACCTAACGGAATTTTCCCCATAGCATATTCGACTTTAAACTGTACCCTAGCCGTTTTTAACACGTACCCTAGTCGACTATGCCCCTACTGTAGCCGATTTTGCCGCCACCCAGGCCGACTTTGCCCCTATCCTAGTCGACTCTGCCCCTACACTAGTCGATTTTATCCCGTACCCTAGCAGACTTTACCCCGTTCCCTAGCCAACTTTACCCTTTTAGCTTCCAGTATACAGGCATGTTAGAAAATTCCAATTTCAAAATTCCCTGATCTTCCTTGTCTAATTTTTTATGTTCCAGACATTTCTAAATTTTTCTTTCAGGTATAACAAAAGCTTTTCACCTAGGAGATAAATAATGTTAATGAAAAAAAAGTTTATTTCTGAATTTATTTAGTCAGACAAAATTCAATAACGGGTCATCGACAAATTGTCAACCAAAGTGATGATCCTTCCATAAAAAATAAATAAAAATGAATTCTCAACAAAAAGTGTAATTGCTGATATTTCCACTAACATTTATTTTAATTTTGAATCAAAAACAGTTAAATTAAGCCAGAAACCCCGAATTTTCAACCTAATAAACGAATTATCAACTAAAAAAATATAAGTTACCAAGTAAAAATATACTGTTTACTTTTTTTAATGTAAACAATTAATTTTTAACCAAATAAATGTATTTCTAACCAAACAGTTGAGTATTCAACGCAAAAGATTAATATTAAAGAAAATCAAATGAGATTTACATCAAGATTAAAATCTTACTTAACGTCCAATAATCAAATTAATATGCAGAATTCTAGAAAATAAAACCAAGAATCCAATGACCAAATTTCGACAACCACCATAAAATGTTCCTATTGAAATTTGAAATCAGATGAAAAAATAAAAAATTGGACAAAAATAAAAAAGAGGCAATAGAAATGAGAAGGCAACCAACCAAATCTCCTCTCTTCTCTTTTTTAAATTTTTTTTCGTCTTTTTATCTTTATTATTATCAAATCACAATAAAAAAAGTACAAAAGATTAATTTTCTATAAAAAATTATCAATTTTCCTTTACGAAAATCAATTTTCAAAAAAAAAGGAATATTCAACCAAAGAAATGAATTTTTGTACAAAAATGGAAAAGATAAATTTTTAATACAAAAAAATTAATTTTCAAGCACGTGAAATAGAATTTTAAAGAAATAGTTCGATTTTTAACCAAGTATATCAATTTTTAACAAAGAAGATTAAACTTCTATCAAAAAAATATTATTTACACAAAAAATTAAATAGTTAAACTTTCTTAACTAAAATTATGAACCTTCAAACAATCAAATGGGTTTTTAAATCAAATAGAAATAGAAAATAGAAAACAAAAATGATTTTTTAACCAAAGATGTGATTTTTCAATGAATTAGATATTTTCTCTACCAACAAGAGGAATTCTAAAAAGAACACGTGAATTTCCATAAAAAATAGATAAATGAAAAACTTAAACTAGAATAGTTAAATATTTATTTAAAAAAAGTTTTAAAGCATACAATACATTTTGAACGAAATAGTTAAATTTTGTTCTAAACCGATGAATCTTAAAAGAAAAAGATAAATTTTCAACTAAACAGGGAATTTGTAAATGTTTCATTAAGAAAATAAATTTTTCAACCGAAAAAAAATAATTTTGAACATTTTAAATTATGAATAAGAAATTTTTCAACTAAAACGGTGAATCATCAACGAAAAAATTAATTTTTATCAAAGCATTTCTAACAAAAAAAATTGTTATCAAAATAAATCAATTTTGTACCAAAAAATTATTTTTTTAAACAAAAACGTGATTTATTAATGAATAGCATAACTTCTCTACCAACAAGAGGAATTCTCAACACTAAAATGATTGAATTAGGTAGATTATGTGGATTAAACTGGATTAAGTAGATTAAACTGGATTAGGTGGATTAAACTGGAGTATGTGGATTAAACTATACTTATTGACTAACATGTGGATAACCATTGATTAATTCGAGTAAGAATTGGGTTGAAATTGAATTTTCTGGATTGCAAGTGGATAAGGCGGATTACAAGTTGTTTACTCTAGGTTACAAGTGAATCACGCCAGATTACAACTGAGTCCCTCCGATTACACTGAATTACCTTTATTACTAAAATTACTTCGAAATAATCTGGATTATGTGGATTAACGTGGATTATGTGGATTAAACTGGATTATATGGATAAAACTGGACTTATTGTATTAATAGTGGATTTCTCTTAATTAGTTCGAAATAGAACTGGAGTAAAATTGAATTTCCTAGATTGCAAGTGGATTATGCCAGATTACAAGTATCTTCGATTACACTTGATTACTTTGCTTACCAGAATTCCTTTGAATTATCTGGATTTTTGGCATTAAACTGAATTAGGTGGATCAAACAGGACTTATTGCATTAAAAGTGGATTACTCTTGATTAATTCAAGATAGAACTGGATTACAATTGAATTATCTGGATTAAAAGTGGATATGCGGAGTACAAGTTGTTTACTCCAGTTGATAAGTGGATTATAGCGGATTACAAGTGAATCAGGTCGGATTACAAACGAATGACCTGCGATGATGCTGGATTATTAGATTACTAAAATGATTTGTAATTATGTAGATTATGTGGATTAAGCTAGATCAGGTGGGAATTAAATGAATTAGGTGAATTAAACCGGATATATCGAATTACGAGTGGATTACTCATGATTGATCCAAGTTAGAACTGGATAGAAATTTAATTTCCTGGTTTAAAATTGGATTACGCTGAATAAAAGTTGTTTACTTAGATTTGCCAGTGGATTACCTCAGATTACAAGTAGATCACAAGTTGCAAATGGATTAGCGGGATTACACTGAATTACACAGATTTTTAGTTCGAATAACCTAGCGGTTCAGCGGAATTCCAGGGTTATTTCCCCCTCGGATAGGATAGAATAAGATAGATGAGGAAAGGCGAGAAAGGAGTAAGTGATAGGGCGAAGGTGAGATTTGAAGGACTTAATTGAGAGGACTGATGCAACAACTCGACAAGCTGTCGAAACCGCGCAGAAGTATTGTCCAGTCGGGAAAGTCTATCGATAAAAAAAATTTCGAAACGTAAAACAAAATATACATTCGTATTCATCTTGGTGCGGCCGACAAATTTTTTTTATGAAACTTTTTTATTGGATAATTATTACTAAAGATAAGCAATAAAAATTTTGAAAATTTTCCGATCAAAAATCGATGTTTTGTAAAACTCAACTCGCGATTATTAGGCCGTTTGTTGACAGAAGTGCTTGAAATTTGTATGCTGTATTCTATTACTATTTCTTTAAATAACGCAATTTGATTGAAAAGCTAATATGTTTTTTTTTTAATAACAAATTGATTCCGAACGAAACCCACGTTTTGCTAACTTCGACCAGTGGACGGTCATCGAAAAAATGTTAGTTGCAGTATCTTATCGCAAGAAAGTTGTTCACTAGATTTTGAAAAAAAATTTCTGAAAATTTGAAGAAAGTCGGTCGAAAATTGTGGAAATAGTAGCGAGTTGAAGTCAATACACGCTGCTGCTGCAGTGCTCCGCTTATCGGCCTTTGTTCCTAAGCAGCTAGCCAGCAGCGGCGTGTGTTGACTTCAACTCGCTGCCATTTCGACAATTTTTGGCCGATCTCCTTCGAAATTTCAGGAAAACTTTTCCAAAGTCTAGTGTACAACTTTCTCGTGATAAGTTACTTCAACTAACACTTTTTCGATGACCGTCTCACTGATCGAAGTTGGCAAAACGTGGTTTTCGTTCGCAATCAATTTGTTATTAAACAAAAACAAACATATTATCTTTTTAAACAAAGCGCGTCATTTAAAGTCATCGATTATATATTGAGAATACATCATACAAATTTCAAGCACTTTTATCAACAAACGGCCGAATAATCGCGAGTTGTGTTTTACAGAACATCGATTTTTGATCGGAAAATTTTCTAAGTTTTTATTGTTTATCTTAATTCATAATTATCCAATGAAAAAGTTTTATCAGAAAAATTTATCGGCTGCACCAAGATGAATAAGAATGTGTATTTTGTTTTCTGTTTCGCCCACTTTTTTTATGGTTGGGTTTTCCCGGCTGGCCAATACTTCTACGCCGATTTGAGCGTTTGTCGGGTTGTTGCATCCGTCATCTCAATTAATGCCTTAAGGGCATGTGACACAGCTAAATACCTATATTACCGACCTCACTTTTTCGGTTCACTGAATGTTTTTTTAAACGTAAGAACTTTTTTTGTGAATAAAATATCGAGCTGAAACTTCGGAAGATTTATTAGAGTACAATAAAGTACGTTTAGGTACTGCATTTCGGTAGGAACTTCACTGAAAATTATTTCTTCTTTTTCCTGAACCTCAACATTTTGTGAACGTTCGAACTTTTTTTATACATAAATTATCGGTCTCAAACTTTGAGAAATGCAAGAGCCGAAAGAAAACTACGTTTAAGTACAAAGCTTAATAATAATAGATGTAAAAAAATATATTTCAACAATCAATTCCAACGGCATCAGCTGGTAACGTTGTACACGAAAATACGAAACCTGGCGGCCACTAGACGAGGCTCTAGAGAGTTCGTATTTTCGTATACAACGTTACCGGCTGATGCCGTTGGAATTGATTGTTGAAATATATTTTTTACATCTATTATAATTAAGCTTTGTACTTAAACGTAGTTTTCTCAAAGTTCTTTCTCAAAGTTTGACACCGATATTTTATGTATAAAAAAAGTTCGAACGTTCAAAAAATGTTGAGGTTCAGAAAAAAGATGAAATAATTTTCAGTGAAGTTCCTACAAAAATGCAGTACCTAAACGTACTTTATTGTACTCTAATACATTTCCCAAAGTTTCAGCTCGATATTTTATTTACAAAAAAAGTTCTTAGGTACAAAAAAACATTCAGTGAACGGAAAAAGTGAGGTCGGTAATATAGGTATTTAGCTGTGTCACATGCCCTTAAGGGGATGTGATACTTAGAAAATTATCGAGATGACAAGTTCTAGGTTTCCCCGGTTTTTTTCTAGAATAATAAATATTTTGTCTTCCAAATTTGGGAAGTGATAGCGAACATGCTAACGGACGTCCTGCACACTTTTTTGTGGTTTAAATAAAAAAAGTTTGATTTTGCTAAAAACGTGTGTGTATATTGCAAGGTGATGTATGTTACAATTCTCCCAAGCGTCACTTCCAAACAACACAATATTTTTGGCCCAAAACTTTCAACTTACAAATAAACCTGCAAAAAAAGTGTGTGGGGACGTCCGTTAGCATATTTGCTATCATTTCCGAAATTTTTAAGACAAAATATTTATTATTCTAGGAAAAAAGCCAGGGGAACCTAAAACTGGTAAAATCGACAATTTTCTAAGTATCACATGCCCTTAAGGGTATTTGACACTTATCCGATTCGGCAAATGAAAAAAAGGAACGAAGGAAGGTTTATTTACTAAAAAATGTTTACAATTACAAAATAAGGTTAGAAATTTTTTTTGCTGCTGTGAAAGTTTATTAGCACGTAAACGCTCCTTAGTTTTTATTATTAATTTTACCAAATTTTCTGCTCGACATCTCATTTCGTATAGAATTAGTATTATCGAGAACGAATGTCGGTAAGGTAGGAATTGGATAAATGTCACATGCCCTTATTAGGCTACGAAACATTTTTTTGTAGTCACATGACGCCTACTTTGACTAATTTTTTTATGTGTAATGGAACCACATTCTTTGATGAAATTCCAGTCGCTAAATCAGAAATTAGGTTATTTGTCCTCCTTTCACATCGATACTCGTAAATATAGGTATACCTATGTAAATTACTTAATCACGTGTGGTCACTCTGCTGATATAGGACATAGGAAGGTTTAAGAGAATTTTCCGCGTCATTCATCGCGACACGATCATTAGCGGTTTTAATTGAGTGGTTCGATGAGTGGAACTAACGCGAGTTTTATCGATCTCGTTACCTCAATTTTAATTGGACACTTGTAATGAACAATGACAATTATAAAACCTTTATCTCGACACACACTGTAGATTAATACTGTTAAACAATTTTTTGATTTTACCATCAACACTTTAAAAATATGAAATGTGAAGTAAAATCACAGTATTTGTAATGTAATTCTTTGACAATACAATACGGGTATTGTAAACTTGATAATTGTGCGCATGCGCCGCTACACAGCAGCGTTTATTTCAACAGGATGAAAATTGTTTTTTTTTCTTCTAAAAATTAGTTGATTTTTTTTTTGATAAAAATTAATTTTTTATGTTAATATTTAAAGATTCCATTTTCGGCTTATAATTTATTTTTTATAGCTAGAAAATTAAAATATTTGTTTCAAAATCCATTTATTTGGTTGGTGATTAACTGATTTTGTTAAAAACTCGTTATTTTTTGTTTGAACTCAAATGGTTCATAATTGTTTTTTTTTTGTAAAGTAATTTTTTAACCTAAAATTTAACTATTGCAATTTTGGTTGGAAACTTATCCTTTTTTTCGAAAATTCAACTAATTTGTTGAAAATTCAACACTTTATTTTAAAATTTAACTATTGAGTTTACAATTCGTTTTTTTATTTTGTAGAAAATTAATTTTTATATAAGAAAAGTTAAATATTCTATTTTTGATTGGAAATGTATCCTTTAAAAGTTGAAAATTTAACTATTTGGTAGAAAATTCATGTATTTTGTTAAAAATTCGTATTTTTTGGTTAAACAAAATTTGAATATTTTGCAGAAAATTCATTTAGGAATTTTCTTGAAAACGGATAATTTTGGCTTAGGATAAAACTATTTTGTTGAAAGTTCATCTTTTTCTTTGGATTGAAGTAGTTGATAATTCTTTTTTTTTTAAGTATTTTTTTCAACTGAATATTTAACTATACCACTTATGGCTCATCATTTTGGAATAAAAAATTTTATTTTATAGTAGAAAAGTCATCTTTCAGGGGTGAAAATTCATCTCTTTTGACTAAAAATCAACTTTTTATTGTTGCAAATTCAACTTTTGGGATTAAAAATTCAACCATGTGTTTGATAATTCAATTATTTTGTTCGAAATTTGTTTTCTTTTTAGAAAATTAAGTTTTTTTTCTGAAAATTTAACCATTTCATTTATTGATTGCAAAATTCTTTATAAGTTGATAGTTTATCTATTTTGTAGATAATTCATACAATTTGTTAAAAATTAATTTTTTAATCTGAAAATGTAATTATTGCATTTTTGATTAAAAACTAATTTTTTTAGTGGGGAGTTAAACATTTTGGTTGAAAATTTATGTATTTGAATGAAAATTCATCTGTTTCAATTTAAAATGAATTTTTTTTGTCGAAAATTAAACTATTCGATTTTTTTCCGATTTTCAGTTAGATTAAAGTCATAGTTGTTTGATGTTGCTAAACATTTTTTTCAAACGAATTATTATTATTGTTAATAATATTCTGTTTTAATAATGCTAGAATGTTTAGATTTTTTTTTGAAATTTTAAACTTCTTGTTCACTTTTCACTTAGAATTTAGGGATACTTCAAGTTTTAAAAAAATGGTTTAGACAATTTATTATTAATATTATTATTATTATTATTGTTAATAATATTCTCTTGGTTAAGTTAGAAGAAAGTGGCAGTTTTTACTGAAAATTTTAACTATTAGTCTATTTTTTACTGGAGTGTGTTAATGATAAATTGAATTCACCAAAATAATTATTTAAAAAAATTATTATTGTTTATAACTACCTTTATCTATATTAATGTCAGATAGTTGCGGGTTTTTTCTGAAATTTTTCATTTTTTCTCAACTTTTTACTTAATTAGTAAATTGATAATCAATGCAAGTTCATAAACATAATTGTTTAAGCTCTTTATTATTGTAAATAATTACATTTCCTAAGGTAATTGTTAGAAAGTTGCGATTTTTCCTAAATTTTTTTCCATCTTTATACTTAGTGAGTTCATAATAATGCAAGTTAGGAACAAATAATAAATGTAAACATTAATTTAAACAAAGAGGCTTTCAGTAGCTACTTCAAGGGAAATTTATATTTAATATGATCAATATTTTATTCAACTATCTTGTCTTAGATAATTTTTAAAAAATTCCATTTTTTAATAAAATGGTCGACTTTGATTCTGCTTATTAGTTATAAACAATTAATAAATAAACATTAAAGAGAATCGCATTTTAAATAGAGATGTTTTTCTGAAAAAAAAACATTCTAGCATTACTTTACAAGAAAATAGTTCTTCGCAAAAATAATTTGTATAAACAATTATGTTTGCTAAAATTTGATAATTATCGTGAAACTATAAGTGAAAATTGGACAAAAAATTAAATATTTATGACAAAACTGCAACTTTCTAATATTATTCAAAGTTAAAATAATTAAAAATAATAATATATTATTGAAACATTTAATTTTATTAACTTTAGTTAATTATTTACCTTGTTGTAATGGAAAATTACACGAAAAGTGGAACATTTTTGAAAACTGCAATTTGCTAGCATTATTCTGAATAAATATTATTAGCAATAATAAAAAATTGTTTAAACTATTATTTTTCTTATCATAATCGAGTATTATCTCAATCTAGTTGAAAATTGGACAATTAGAAAAATTAAAAAAAACTGCGGCGATATTAAAAAAATATATTTTATTTGTATTCTATGGCTAATTGTAAAGAGAAATATTGAATTTCAACTTGTTTCAACTAATATTGACAATTCTGAATAAAGTTCGCAAATGTTTTTTTTTCTTATGAGAAATACGTGTTAAGCTTAATGGGACTAGTGCGACTTCTAAATAGAATTTTTTTTCAAAATGAAAAAATGGATTTTTGAGTGGTTTCGTGAAAATTCCTACGCTCTATGCATAACAATTCGAGAAAAAAAATTTCCAATGCATCTTTGAATCACTCCAATCCGGAATACTTTCTTACAATACATTATACACGAAGTACTACATTATGTATTGTAAAATTACATTGCATTACATTAGCTATTTTAACTTTCAAAATGTTCTATTGCTAATAATAATTATTATAATCCATGAAAACTTTATTCTTATATTTGCAGGAGATCCTTTATTGGTTGGCATGGATCTCACAATTGCCAGTTTTGATGCTATCTCGGAAGTAAACATGGTAAGTAACTTAAATTGAAGATTTTTTGTCCACAGCAGACTATGTTTAAACCAGTGCAGCATTTTAGTAACTCCTGGTTTATTAATTCCCAGCACTTCTGGCTCACGCAGTTTCTCAGCGCAGTACGCGGGTACTTACATGCGAAGGTTGCGCAATATTATGTATTCCAATTGCAAACGGTTCAGACGACTCGCACTGTTTATGTTTCAATTTCCTCGATTTAGTATTAAGATTATTTGGAGGTTATCCCCGAGAATTTTACTAAATCGAGAGTTTTGTATACTTGCAGGCCATAAACTACTTTTCCAATTTTAGGGACATAGTGGGTTGCGCCAAAATATACTGTTGGTAACAGGTGAAGGGGGGAGGGTTCAGTGGAACTAATGTTATGAACTTAAATAATATTTAGTACGTTTTCTAATGATAAAGTGATTAAAATAATAAGTTTAAAAATAACTTTCATATTTCAGACTCAAGGGGTAACACCAGTAACAAAGCCTAACTTTGACAATTTATTTTGGGAGTATGAAAAAAGTAATAGAATTTCTATTTGAAGTTTTTTTTAAACACATATTAAAGTATAGAAAAAAATTAATTTTAATTTTTGATATCAAATAGCTGAGACAGAGGCCGCCTTAAAAATTGTTTTTTTAAATACGTTTATGGGAGGATGGTTTTTTCGTATGGTATAAGATCTGGAACTAAAACCAAAAAATTTTATAATCTATATACTATTGGCTATAGAACTACATAGAGTTTTTTTTAATCGAATAAAAAATAAAAGTTGACATTAAATCTAAAAACGGCTACGTAGTTCCATAGAGAATGTAATTGTGGAGCTAATGTCAAAATTTCAAATCGACCCCAATCTGAAAAAAGTTGTTTCGAGAAAAATGCGTTTAAAGTTTTACGACCGCCTAAATCCTTCAAAATTTTTTACTTTTAATTTTAGATTTAGATACCAAAGAAAAAAATCGTTTTTTGAAAATTTTAGAGTGGTGTTACCCCTTAAAATACTTTACTTTATTCCCCCTTAAGGTGCTTCAAACGAGTCGCCTTCGTTGAATCCGTTACACGTCTATAAAAATCAATTGTTGGACGTAATGTTTTACCACATAATCTAAAGATAATTATACCGTTTCAAACAAAGAGCTTTTTCCGGAAAATTTTCTTCATTTTTTTTATAATAGAATATTGTTTTTTTTGCACCTGAAACCGGTAGCCTAGCGTACAAAATAGTCAGAGGGCTGCCGGTTTTAGGCGCAAGTAAACATTTTCTATTGCGAAAAAAATCATTTTCCGGAAAAAGCTCTTTGTCTAAAATGGTATAATTGCCTGTAGATTATGTGGTAAAAAAATTAGTTCCAAAAATGTATCATTGTAGACACATAGTGGATCAAGCGAAACTGATGCATTTGAAAAGCCTTAAGAATGCTTCTTTTTCTCCCTGTCTTCAACAAACTTTTAGTTTTTCCATATTTTCTAGTTTTTTCGTTAGCTAGTTTTTTTAAGTCACCCTTTTAGTTGAAACTTCAACTATTTTGTTTACTTTGTTGAAAATTCCTTTTTGTTGTTGTAGAAGATTCATCTCTGACCAATTATTTCATGTTATTATATTCGACGCCGTTATAATTTGAAAAATTAATATATTTAATTGAAATTTTCAAATTGGGAAATGTGCAATCTTATTAATTCTATTCTATTTAGGGCTCTCAAGACCAGTTCTTAGTTACATTTCAATTTGAAAAAAAATGAAATTGTATTATTTGAACAAAATAAAAACCAGCATGTGCTAGATAAACGTTCTTTTATATGTTTTAAACCATTTTACAAAACTTAAGAACAATAATTACATTTTTCAAATTATAAAGCCACCGATTATAAAACATATAAATTGTACCTGTGAAAAAATAAAACTCATCTTCGCTCCGCTCGGAATCGAACCCAATGTCTAGCGATTGACGGTCGGGTGCTCTTACCACTAAGCCACTGTAGAGATTAAAATAATTTTTTTCCACAGATATGCCAAACAGCAAGATTTTCTGTATATCAGTAATAAGATTGAAAAAAAATGTATTATCATCGGTGATAGTAATAACCGATCAGATGAAAATACTAATCATATTACGTAAAAGTAGAAATCTAAACTATCGATTCCTTAAATCTTATGATTGATATACTGAAAATTTTGCCGTGCTTCGATTCCCAGCGAAATAAAGGGGAGAGACATTTTTTCACAGATAAAATTTAATTATTAAAATTTTTAGAAGGAACGAAAAATTCTGAATTTAAGAAATATTTTACAGATTTTTGAAATCTGATACAGAAAACCTTGCTGTTTGGCATTAGTGGTAAGAGCACCTGACCGGCAATCTAAAACTAAAAATGCAGCCATTCAATTTCTTGTTAAAATATATATTTTTAATTGATATTTGACCTAATCTCGATTAAAATTAAACTATTTGGTTGAAAATTGATGTATGTTGTTGAAAATTCCTCTTTTTGGTAGAAAATGAAAATTCTTGGTGTGAGAATTTATCCTGATTGGTTAAAAATGCAACTGTTTGGCTGTGAATTCATCTGGTTTGGTTAAGGATTCAAATGGATGTTTCGTTGAGAATTTATCTTTTTTTGTTTACAAAATATACTGTGTGATTTAAAGATAAAGTACTTTGTTAAATTGACCTATTTGCTTTAAAATTTATACATTGGTTAAAAGTTAAACTTTTTTATGAAAATTTAAATATTTATTGAAAAATGAACTTTGTAGTTGAAAAATTCTATTTGCGTATTAAAAATTCAACTTTTGGATAGAAAAATCGTCATTTTGGCATGAAAATTCAACAATTTGGTATAATATTTAACTAATTGGTTTAAACTTAACAATTTGGTTCAAAGTTTTAGTACTATTTTACTTTGAAATTCTACACTTTTGTTGAAAATTGTTAAATTACTGTACTTTGTTTAACAAAACGTATTTTTTGGTAGAACATTAATATTCTCGGTAACAATTTCGTCAATTTATTTCGAAAATTCAACAATTGGGCAGAAAATTTAACTACTTGGTTTCAAATTACTATTTTAGTGAAAATTAAACTGTTTATATAAAAATTTAAATATTTTTTGATAAATTAACTTTTTGGCTGAAAAATCATATTTTCGGGTTAAAAATTCAAATGTTTTGTACTTAATTAATATGTTTGAATTTGAAAATCAAAACTTTTGTTTAAAATTATTAAATTAAGGTATTCTGTTGAAAAATGTATTTTTTACAGAACATTAATTTTCATGGTAGAAAATTCATATTTTTGTCTAAAGATTTAACTTTTTTGTTGAAAATTCTTTTCTTTTTTTATTGAAAATTAATCTTCTCATCTGAAATTTTTTTTAATTTAATTTTTAGATATAAATCTATTAGCTATAATTAAAAAATCAATTATTTATTAATAATTTATAAAGAATTCATCTTTTTGGTTGAAAATTCAACAAGTTGATTAAAAACTCGTCTTTTCTGGCTGAACTCATCTGGTTAGAAATGCATTTGTTAACTCACTATACGACGATTCTATTTTTGCTGTAAAAAAATTTCTTTTTAAATTGAAAATTCAAGTATTTAGTTCCAAATTTATCTTTCTTAATAACAAGTTCCTTTATTTGGTCGAAAATTTCAGTATTTTAGTTAAAAATTTGTTTTTCTTTGTTTAATTCTACTGATTTAAAATTTCTCTTTTGGTACAGAATTTATCATTTATAACTGTCTTCTCAAAAAGTTTGCCTTTTTTATTAATAATTAAACTGTTTTTGAAAAATTAAACTATCTTAATAAAGCCATCTTTTTTGGTCAAAATTTTTACTTTTGTGTTACAAAATTCGTCCATTTGTATTGAAAATTATTTCTTATGGTAGAAAAGTCATATTTTTTGGTTCAAAATGAACTTTTTTTTGCAATTCAACATTCTTCATCAAAATTAGTCTTCTTGACTTGAAAAATTAGACACTTATTAGTTAAAATTTTGATTATTTTGTTGCAAATTCACCTGGTCTATCCTATTTTGAAAGATTTTTCGGCTACGCTACTTTTCTGTTAGGCTAATGTATGGGTCCTGGAATAACTATTTTTTGCAGCAACCCAAAACTACCCAAAATCTCATAAATTTCTTCAACGCCCTGAAGCTGTAATAACACGAAGTAATCTATCGACACCCGAAGCCTTTCAACTTTCCGTCACCAAACCTAAGAATGAGAAAATGCCTTTACCTCCAAGAATATGAACATCCGGCGAGATAGAGCTGCAGTGATTCATTCTCGACATGCCTTCCCTGATAAATTTTCTTTTCTCAGATATCCCGAGCACGTTCCAAATATCTTCTTATTGCGAAAATATAACCATTCTCAGTAAATATTTATCGCAATTTTCAAAACAGCTAAAAACTGTTTCGTTGCATTCTGTATCTTTTCATCCACTTCTAGAAATCATTTTCCTCTTAGAGGATACTTTACTTGGGAAACAGCCAGAAATTACAGGGAGCCCGATAAGGACTTTATGGCGACTGCCGAAGTTGTGCAAGGCTGTGCTTCACCAGAAATTGCTGAATAAGCTGTGACGATTATGCTTTGTCGCCACGTTTCCAAAAATCAGGCTATTTCCTTCTTACTGTGTCACGTAATCTCTTGAGAAGTTCTTGGTAATACTCTTTGTTTGCCGTCTTACTTTTCAGACCGTATTTATGATGCTCCATGATTTATTCACCTTCCTTCTCGGAAAGAACAGGTAAACTTGACATTTTCTTGACAGAAATTTGGCGAAGGAAACAGTACATGTTTCTGCAATGGTACCTGAACCGATAAGCGAACCTTTGAATGATCAAATACAGGTTCCTGCTAATCTTCTTTTGCCGTTCAATGCTTTCAGTAAAATAAAATATTAATTTCTCCAATGTCATGTAATGCCATTGAATGCTGCTTAGTCATTGAAAAGCTTATGCAGAAATAATTCTCAACAGAGTCAATGCTGATTACTGCATTAACTTTTTAATGCCATTTAATGCTTTCCGAGACGTGCTTCTCCTAGAAGTCTTCCTTGCAACCCACCGCGCAAGCGCGCTTTCGATGTTCGTTCCACACTTCTAAACGTTTATGTGGCGAGCGCGAACCAATCGCGCGAAGCCCCCTCCCAGCGAGATCGACCAAACAATCCTCGTTAGTTAACTCCCACTCGCTTGCGTCGCGAGTGGTGCGTCGCCGCCGAAGCGAAGTTCATGAAAGTACATTCCACGAGACCAAGAAAAGCAGATCACCATGGTGCCATGCCAGAATTAGAATTTTATACGCACCCGTCTGGCATAAGACGTAAACTCTGAATTTAAATATTTTGAGTAATGAACTTACCATTTTAATTTGGAAATTACTTTGCTTTTCCCTTTCTTAAGTTAGCCTCCCCCCTCCCATTTTTATGCTGTAACTCAGTCTGAACCTACAGGCTGATGTAAAAGGAAACAAAACATAAAAGCCAACGTAATGATTTTTTTCAGGATTACACAATAACCATGTACTTAAATCAGTATTGGAAAGACGAGAGGCTGGGCTTTTCTCACGAGGGTGAGGTCTTAACACTAAGTGGGGACTTTGCGGAAAAAATCTGGGTGCCGGATACTTTTTTTGCAAATGACAAGAATAGGTAAAAAAATCTTAACTCAGCCTAATTCTAAGAACTAATTTTAGGATGGTCCTTGTTTACTTTTGTTTTAGAAATCGTTTGCTCCCATACGCGAGTCTGGTGCAATTTCTTAGAAAATAGAATGTCTTCAAAAGTTTAGACAAATCTGTTGATGATTAACCATCACGCCAGGCATTTTGAGTTTTTCATTTTGACATTAAAAATCGTTAAATGATGCCTAAAATAATAAATATTAAGAAGATCTAAGATGGCGGTAATTAAAAATATTTCATTTTTGCGGTTTTCAATGAAATGTTTAAAAATCAATTTGAATAATATTTTAAACATGACCAATATTGAAAAAAAATTTTAGCAACATTTGACCAATATTTTAAATCCAATGTTAGGGCCAATTAAATATTTCCATACAAGCTTCTTTTTGCAGTTTTTGATTAAATATTTTCAAGCTTTGCTAGAAAAAGTATTTTGAGTTTAAAAATCATCGAGTCATCTCGAAATTTTGAAAAAATCCAAGATGACGGCCAATTGAATATTTCCACACTAGCTGCTTTTTACAGTTTTTAAATTAATATTTTCAAGCTCTGCTATAAAATGAAGTTTGTCTTTTTAAACTATCTTCTTTCTACAGTTTTAAATTGAATATTTTAAAACTTTGCTATGAAAAGAGACTTGACTTTAGAAATCATCCAGTTATCTCAAGAGTTACCAATTTTGAAAAAATCAAAGAGGGCGGCAATTTAATAGTTCTAAACGTAGCTCATTTTAGTTTTTAATTAAATATTTTTATAGTATTCTATAAAAAGAAGTCTAACTTTAAAAATCACGCGATGTTCATAGAGTTAAAAAATTTTGAAACAATAAAAAACAACGACTAATTAAATAATTAAAAACTAACTCCTTCTTACAGTTTTTAATTTAATATTTTTAAGTTTTGCTACAAAAAGAATTGTGACCTTACAAAGTACCTGAAGATCGTTAACGTTCAAAGTTTTGAAAAAATCCTAGATAGCAGCAAAAATTTTTTTTTTAATTTCTGCAGTTTTCAATGTAATATTCTAAATCTTTGCCAAGCTGGGGCGAAGCCAATTTTAATTAAAGGATGGTATATAGGACACATTACATACAGATTGTCGACATATGTATGTGAACGATTGGTTTAAATAAAAACGGATGAATTGCGCACCATTTCTCTTACGCTAATCTTATAGAAAACTTCAAGTGTCTGAGGCTATCGGTAAATATTATCCAATTTGACTCAAATTTAGAGGATGTTCTATGTTTGGACATACGCATCATAATCGCGAGTAGGAGATGAATATCCAAAAGAAATTTTGACAATGAGGACCAAATGAGGACGTCCATAATGTAGATGATATTGTTATTATTGACAAGAGAAATTTTTACAAATTTTTTTCTCTTTAATATATCAAGATTGATGTCAGACACTCAAGGCTTAAAGGAAGAAGCACCATTTAATGATTACAAGTAATTCATTAAAATTAACGGATTATTTATGTATATAAAGTATAAAGGGATTAATCGATATTTCACGTGAATGTGTACGAATATGGGTTAAAAGCTATTCGTGGCAGCTTCGCCTTTAAATCCAGGGTTCTCTCTACTCCCTGACCCCATTTTCTCTTCCGTCAATGAAGAGATTAGCTCTTTCCCCCTTTTTCTTTTTCTCCCCTGTTCCCACACTCGTTTTGTCATCATCATGTATCGAAGCTCGATCTTTCAGCTTTCTTCACGATGTGACTGAGCGCAACAAGCTCGTCAGGCTATCAGGAGGTGGTTCAGTGACTTATGGCATGAGATTTACTACGACATTGGCGTGTATGATGGACCTTCACTACTATCCACTAGACTCCCAAAACTGCACTGTCGAGATTGAAAGCTGTAAGATTTTTTATTCAGCTCATTTAAATAGTCAGTGATAGAAGATCCTTCCCCAACCCTACTTTCACCCTCTAATTCTTCTTCCCAACCTTTACGTTCCACTCTTCATATCCCCTAATTTCCTTTTCCCTCTCCTGCATCCTCACCCCTACCTTATTATCCCTCTCTTATTTACCATCCGCCACTTTCCCAGTACACTCCTTCCCTAGTTTATTACTCTCCCTCCTCTACTGCCCATTTCCCTACCATCTCTTACTTCCCTACTTCCTCTCCCCTAGTTTCTTACCCGTGCTTCCCTCTCCTAATTTCCCTTTTCCTCATCCTGCTCCCGTTCCCTACTTCACCATTTCTCCCTCTTCTTCCCATTTCGCTCAAATATTTCCCTCCTTCAACCAAAGTTCCCTATTTCCCCTGCCCTTAATTTAAATTCCTTAACTTCTACAAAGCTACTTTTCTTCCCTCTTTTGCTTTCCCTTTTCCTTCTTCAACCCATACTTTCTCTCCCCTGCATCTATTTTTCTTTCCCTAGTGGCTCTCTCGTCCCTTATTTTCTTACTTTAAATTACTTTACATTTCCTTCACCTCTCTTACTCCCCTCAACTTACTTTTCCAACTGTCCTCTCCACCCTTAATTTACCTCCCATATTTATCCAATCTACACTCCATATCTTTTCCAGTAGACTGCTCTCCCTTTCCTAATCACCGTACCCTATTTCCCTTCCTTCCGTTTTTCCTCCTCTGCCTCACTGCTCCCTTATTTCACCACCCTTACTTCCACTCCATCACTACCCTAGGACACTCTACCCTTGCTCTCTATTTCCTTGCACCATATAAGTATTTTTCATGATTTACTTATAATTCATAGAAATATATTATAAATACTAAATTGTGATGTGCAAAAAATTTTCAGATGGCTATACAGTTTCGGATGTGGTGATGTATTGGAAAGAGACGCCAGTAAGAGGCGTCGATGAGGCGGAATTACCCCAGTTTACGATAATTGGTTACGAAACCAACGATCGCATGGAAAAACTAGCTACCGGAGTTTACCAGAGGCTCTCGTTAAGTTTCAAGCTAAAAAGGAATATCGGTTACTTTGTCTTTCAAACCTACTTACCCAGCATTTTGATCGTCATGCTTAGCTGGGTCAGCTTCTGGATCAATCATGAAGCCACGAGTGCGAGAGTTGCTCTAGGTATAATATATTACTATCCAAATAATAAGGGGTCTCGCTAATGGGCGTGTCCAAAGAAAATTGGGCTGGTAATTGGCTGCGGGAGGGGAATTGCTTGTAAAAGAAGGATCGGGAATGGGAAAGAGGTGCAAAAAGAAGGATTGTAAGCGGAACGGTAAGACAAGAAACAGATGATTGCGAAACGAGCAGAGGGGTCCGGATAGTAGGAATGTTAGAAAGAGGGCGAAGAGAAAGAGGATAGTCGTGAAAAAAATGACACATATATGCAGGAGTGGAGTAAAATGGGTAAGAAGGGAAGATTAATTGACAGGGTATTGGTTGAGGACAACAGGCGATGGTGGCAGAGTGATAAAAAATAGATGGAAGTGGAAGGGTTGAGAAAAAGACCTCTTCTTAGACTGATTTTTGTGAATAATTAATGTTCAGATTATTCATGAATCTGCGAGTGTCGAACTTGCTCTAAGTATAATGGCCTGACTAATGGTTAAGTCAAAAGAAAATGGGCTTGATAACTAGTGAGCGAAGTGTTTATTTATAAAGAAGAGTGGAGAATGTGGAAAGGTGCGAAAAGTAGAGGATTAGATAAGAGAAACAGTAGAAGAAGTTCGTTAAAATAAATAAGAAGGGAATAGGTATGTTATGTGGCAGTGAAAATTGTGGTAGAAAGAGACGAAAGAAGTATAGGATAGTGGAGAGTGAAGGGCACATATATAAAGAAGTTCGTTAGAATAGATAAAAAGGGAATGGGTATGTTATGTAGCAGTGAACTGGGTAGTAAAAAGAGGGGATAAGAAAAGAATATGGTGGAGAGGAGTGGAAGGAGGCGAGAGAAGGGTCAAGAAAGGTTTGTGGGGAGTGGGAAGATATTAGACAAATCATGAAGCTGCGGGTGCGGCATTTGCTGCATGAATATCAAACGCAATTATGTCAATGCAAAGAGCTTGCATGAAGAGTGCTTTCCAAGAAAATGAGCGTGGTAACTGGTGAGCAGAGAGGTTTCTATTAAAGAAGATTATAGAATATGGAAGGGTTGAAAGAGAAGAAAGTGGAGTAGTAGACGATTGGAAGAGGGGTGTAAATGGTATAAATTGTAGACAAGAGAAGGGGAAAGTGAAATAGTTAGGTGGAAGTGTAACGGGTGGTAGATAGAGAGTGTAGGAAAATGATATCGTGGAGTGGAGTGTCAGAAGGTGAGAGAAGGTCCTCTTTTTGGACTTATTTTTGGGAATAAATTATATCCAGATCTATCATAAGATTACGAGTTGAAGAATTGCTTCAAGTGTAAAATATATACGTTAATAATAAGGAGCTTGGCCACGGGCCTGACTAAAATGCATGTCCAAAGAAAATGGGCGTGTTAGCTGGTGAGCGGTGGAGCTCTTAGTAAAAAAGGGTTGGTAACGGGTTAGAGGTGCAAAGAGAGGAGGATTGGATGAGGAAGGGAGAGAGGAAAGGCAGATGGTTGTCAGTGGAGGACCGGTGAGTGGAGATGATAGGGTGAAGGAGCTCAGAATTGGTGAGAGACATACCTCTTCTTTGATTGCTTTTGAATAAGGGAGTTGTAACTAGTGACTGGAGGGGTTAGCTATTAAAATAAGAGTTATGAGTAGGAAAGGGGTGCGAAAAAAGGAGCGTTGGAAATTGAAGAGGAACAGGAGGGGCAAATAATTGGAAATAGTGAAGAGAAGTGGAGGCGAGACGACAGAATGAAAGAGAAAGAAAGGAGTACGTGAGGTGGGAGGGTAATGTGTAGTGTGAAGAGGGGACAGGGAAATAAATAAGTGGAGTCGGAGAGGGTATGAGGCCTTTTTCGGACCGATTTTTGGGAATAATTAATGTCCAGGTATCACGACTGTCCTAACGATGACAACAATTTCCACTGGAGTGAGAAGTTCCTTGCCTCGAATCAGCTACGTGAAGGCTATAGACATCTATCTGGTGATGTGCTTTGTCTTCGTTTTTGCCGCATTGCTCGAATATGCGGCGGTCAATTACACATATTGGGGTGCGAGAGCCAAAAAGAAAATTAAAAAGAAAGACAACGATGAGAAGAAACCTACTTCTTCTAAGACTGGTACGTATTGCTAATTCCCCAATTAGTTACTCTTTACTCTTTTCCAGTTCCTTTGAAGAATGCCTGCCAGTAGTTCCACAAATACTCACAATGTATTTACTACTTTCTTTTTGTTTTAGAGAGTAAAGCGGGTTCACCTTTTCCGGGTAACACCGATGTGGACATCATAGAACTCCATGATCTCAGAATGTCCCCTCTTCCGAGCATTAGAAGCAGGTCAGGACTGGTAAATGCTGTCGGAACTCCTGGACCTGCACGGGATCACGATCCGGCAAAATTCCCACCGAGTTTTCGAATTTCGAGGGCACCTGGTTATAATACACATGCAAGAAATAGCGGTCTTAGGTACAGGGGACCTAGACAGCATAAACCGAAGGTACCCCTTTTTAATCGAAAATCGGGGTTTCTAGCGATTTTGTGACAAAAATTTTACGTAATCGCATGAATCAGATTTCAAAAATTTCATTAAAATTAAAGAAATATTTTTAAGATGTCAGAAGATTTTGCAAAGATTTCTCAATGATTCTAAAATATTTCAAAATATTTCAATAGATAATAAACATTTTACAAAGATGTCGAATCTTTCAACATATTTCACTAAAATATTAAACTGTTAAAAAAGTTTCAGAAGATTTGTAGAAGATTTTTAATATTTTAGAAGATTTTAAGGAATTCATAAGATTTTAAAGGTTTTAAGAAGATTTAAAAAGATTTCAAGGAGATTTAAAATACTTCAACTAATTTCTAATGATTTCAAAAGATTTTACACATATTTCACCAAATTTGAAAGATTTAAGGATTTAAAAGGGGTTCAAGAATTTCGATGATTTCGCAAAGATTTTAAAGAATTTCCAAAGTTTTTACAAGCATTTCAAAGCTATTCTTCCCAACTTCTTCCTGATTTACTTAACCCTATCCTCACTTTCCCACGTAACGCTTTACTTTCCTTACTTCCCCATACCACATTTCCTCTCACCTGCATTTTTCCTCGCATCTCCTACTTCCTATCCTTTAATTTTCCATTACTTTCCCAACCCTAATTTCCTCTCATTTTTATTAAATTTTCTTATTCCCCTGCCCTAATTTCCTCCCCATTTCATACTTCTCCGTCGACATTTCATTTCCCTCTCCTAACTATTATTTTACCTCACTTCACCAACCTTCACTCCCACTACTTTCACACTTCTGATTTCTCCACACTTTCCCTCCCGCGTTTCCCCAGTTCACTAACCGTACCATTTCCTCATTTCATCTTACTTTTTTACTTTCCCTGTCCTCAGTTCCTTTCCTTTCATTACTTTTTCATCCAAAATTTCCTCTCCCTTCCCACTCCTTATTTTCCTTCACTTTGCCTACTTCCTCACCCCTTATATCAACTACTTCCCTTCTCTGCGTTTCCCCGAAATTTCCTATTCCTTATTTCCAATATTTTTTCTCACTTTTATACTTCCTCTCGCATCATTTTCTCCCCTTCCATTACTTTCCCATCCCACATTTCCCTTCACTTCCCTAACCTTCATTTTATCTCACACCCCTGATTTCACTTCACTTCCGCAACTTCACCTTATCTCCTTCTCCGTATTTGTTCATTAACCCCTAATTCCGCATTCATTATTTTCTTTAATTCCTTTCTTCGCGTTTCCCTTAACTTCCCGCCCCTCATTTTACATCATTATCTTTCACTTTTCTACTTTCGCTACCCTCATTTCCCCTTTTCCATTACTTTCTCATCCTACATTTCCTCTTACTCCCAAAACTCTTTTTCGACCTCGCTTCGGCTGCTTCCCCACCCTTTACTGCGTTATCCATTAATCTCCTACCCCTCATTTTCCATTATTTCTTCTCACTTTTCTACTTCCGCTGTTCTCAACTCCTCCACTTCCATTAATTCCTCATCCCATATTTTCTCTCACTCCCGTAACCATAATTTCATCTCACTTTTCTAACCCTCACTTCTCTTATTTTTTGCACCCCTGATTACCCTTACGTCCCCAACTTCCCTTTTTTTAAATACCGCGTTTCCCCTCAGTGTTGCATCCCTAATTTTCCCCCATTAATTCTTAATTTCCTAGTTTCCATGCCCTTCTGTTCTCATTTCCTCCTCCTCCATTACTTCGACATCCCACATTTCCTCTCCCTACCTCGTTTCTCTTACTTCCTTTACTTGTTGAACCCTTATTTTCTCTAACTCCCTTCTCCGCGTTTTTCTTTATTTCCTACCCCTCATTTTTCATCATTACCTTTTACTTTTCTACTTTTTCTGCCCTCATTTTCCCCCTTCCATTACTTCCTCATCTTAAATTTACTCTCACTCGCAAAACGCTTCTTTCAACTCGCCTCTCCTACTACCCCACCCCTTATTTCTCCTAAATCCCTTCTCCGCGTTCTCCATTAATTTTCTACCCCTCATTTTCCATCATTTCTTCTCACTTTTCTACTTCCCCTGCCCTCATCTCGTCTCCTTTCATTAATTCCTTATTTCACATTTCCTCACACTCCCGTAACCATGAGTTAATCTCAATTCGCTAACCCTGACTTCCCCTCCTTTCACATCCCTGATTGCCTCTCACTTACCTAACTTCCCCTATTTTTCTTTGCTACGTTTTTCTGCAGTTTTCTATCCCTAATTTTCTTTTATTCATTCTCCCTTCCCTAGTTCCGTTGTCCTTATTTCCTCCTCTTCCATTACTTTCTCATCACACATTTCCTCCCCCGCCCCCATTTCACCTTACTTTCCCTGCTTCCTCACTCCTTATTTTCCCTACTCCCCTTCTCCGCGTTTTCCCTAGATTTTTTATTCCTACTTTCCAATATTTCTTCTCACTTTTTATCTTCCCCTGACATCATTTTCTCCCCTTCTATTCCTTCCTTATCTCAAATTTCCCCCTTCTCCCCTAACCATAATTTCATTTCATTTTCCTAACCCTCAATTCTTCTACTTTTCCACCCCTGATTTTCTCTCACTCCCAACTCATCATTACCCTTACTATCCCTTACTTGCCCTACTTCTTTACCCAATATTTCCCCTGATTACCCCTCATTTACTATTCTACCGTTACTTCCTTATTCCATCTTTTTTATTCATTCCCTCGTCTCTGATTTGTTCTACTTCCCTTCCTCTCAGTTCCCCTTAAATCCATACTCTCCCTACCTTAGCTGCTCTTCCTCTTCCGTCACCCCTGTCCAATACTTCATATCTACTTACTTACCCTATTTCCCCTTACCTGATTTCCTCTTACTACCTGTTCTTTATTACCCAACATTTTCTCTAAATTCCCTTACTTCCTCTCACATGATTTTCCATAATTTCATCTTTTTAAAAAAATTCTGAACTAGAAAGCCTCGAAAAGACACGGAATTTCGAATTTAAGAATCACTAGTTACCTTGAAAATATATTTGAAAAAGAAAATAATTTCTTAATTCTCTTTATTTTTAGGTTTTGCATGCAATTCGTAGAGGTGCATCTGTACTGCGAGCATCAATGCCTAAAATCAAGGACGTTAACATAATCGACAAATACTCGAGAATTATTTTCCCCGTAAGCTTTTTACTATTTAATGCCGGATATTGGATATTTTACGTTCTGTGAGCGAACAATTTATTACTTTTCTTACATTCATTTTGGCAAATGCAAAATCGCGGGCGAAATGCAAAATAGCGAATGCGGGTTGTAGATAAATAGCATATTTGTTAACTATTTCATTATGTACTTAGTCATAAGAAACGAAAAATAGAAGCGTCATAGTTTTCATGAGATCTCATATTGTTTAGACAAAAAAAATGGTGGCGTAACTGGAATTTTATTTTTCTGGCCTTCATCTAACAGGGAGAGACCGTCTTTAATTATTTCTTTTTTTATAAATTAAAATCTTTAATTATATCCTTTTTTCAATAATCTTTTTATTCAAAGAATTACATTTATAGAAAATATATTTGTTTTCAAAAAATATGATAAAGCTGAAAAAGTCCGTTTTTCTGTGAAAAGTGGCAATTAACCAATTCTTATTTGAATATCTTTTAAAGAATATTAGAAGAAATTATATTTATAAACGTCTCAATAAATAAAATGTGCAGACAGCGAGAGTTGAACTCGCAACCTGTCGCTTACAAAACCAAAGGGCTATACGGTCGATCGAAACTGTTTTTTGCCAAAATCTATATGACCTGTGGCGAATATTTCAAACTCGTTTTTCTCGAAAACTGCAAAAAAGCTCATAATCCTGCTTTGCAAATAACTACTTTGGTAATGAGCTTTCATGAAATAAATTACGAATCAAAAATAAAACTTTTAGTTGGCGGTATCCCTTGTAAATTCCACAAAAATTAGCTACAATTAATTATACAAGAATTAGAAATGAAGTTACATAGAAAATTTAAATTTCCGGATGTGAAAGCTTGAAATTTCTTAATTCAAGTTATGCCACCAGAGAAGGAATAAAATTAAAACGAACGTCGTGAACTTAAACTATGTGTAATAAGTAATTACGAAACTGATTATAATATATTCAACCCGACACGAAAGTCGGGTTACTGTAGACAAAGAAAGTCGAAAGTACATACAAATGCTACTGCCATATGATATAAACTTCACAGATGCGCACATCTTACAGAAAAAAAAAACATTATTATTACATAAAATATTGCATCTCTCGAGGTCCGAAAAATGCAGGAATATGATAACGTTATATACTACCAGACAGATATGGATTAATTTAAAAAAATTTCAGATAAAAGATTAAAGGTCTTCGAAAGACTGAAATATATCCGGAAAAATAAAATTCCGGACAAAGAAATTATTCGAAATGATAAATTTTCGAAATTATGCAAACACTGAACAATTCTGAAAAAGAAAATTCGCGAAAGAAAAATTTTTCGGAATAGAAAATTGCCGATATAAAATACCCACCATAGGAAAATTACTAAATATAAACCATCGAATAACTAAGTTAAATCCAGGCTATGGCTAAAATTTAAAATTCCAGGACGTAAAAATGAAAATAACATCTTCTTATAAGTAATGAAATAATAAATAAAACACTTTTATTTGATAAATAGTTTCTTATATTTTACTTCTTATACATTATTTGTTTATTTGTCGGCAATTTTATTTTGAAAATTATTTGTTAACTGTAATTTTCAAATTCGATTTTTGGCAATTTTAAAATTCCGGGAATTCTCTTTCTTTAATATTTGAAGAAAATGCTGAATAAATAAATTCCTGGCTCTTTATAGTATTAACTAATTTGAAAATTCCTCTTTCCATAGAGAATTCCCGACAATTCATGGAACGTCTGGAAAATCCCGAAAACTAAAATTTCCGAACAGTTTATAATAGTGCTGAATTGAATAATTCCGAATAACAAAATTCCCTACAGATAATTGTCGAATTATAAAATATGCAAACTAGAACCTTTTCAATTTTAAACAAATAAAAAATTATCTTTCAATCAATATTATGTATTGATTATTCATACAAAAATTATATATTTTATCGGATAAAATTTGTTTCAGCACTATACCATCTTTTTTCTTTTCGTCTATTAAAAAAAAGTAAGAATTCGGTTTTTGAGTACATTTTTTGTAAAAAAAAAATATACATTTTGATAATAGATTTTATGCTTTCACGATGATTCATTTTGATAAAAATAGATATTTCGGGTTTCACTCTTGTAAAAAACTACGAATTGTTTGCCGACATTTTGTGAACACTGGAGTTCACATTTTCAGGGCTG
This sequence comes from Belonocnema kinseyi, assembly GCF_010883055.1. NCBI lineage: Eukaryota > Metazoa > Arthropoda > Insecta > Hymenoptera > Cynipidae > Belonocnema > Belonocnema kinseyi. The sequence continues at coordinate 145,852,670 of NC_046661.1, read as the reverse complement.
ACCTGAAACTGAGGTATCAGGTCATGATGTTCTTAGGTATACTTTCTAAGATGCCTGTGATTGGCCAGAGCGCCCCACCGCACAGTGGGGTGAAATCGAAAAACGAGTTTCAAAATGACATTTAGAACGCAATTATGCACCGATTTTAGAATTTTTTTTTTGAAAAATTCAGAACTAAATTTTTCAGAAAATGGTGAGAGTAGATTTTTTATTTTTTTGTTTATTTAATTTTTATTTTAATGCAAACATCGAAAAAATGTCGATTTTTCTAATTTCATTTTTTATCTTCTAGACAAAATTTTTCTTATACTTCTCGTCCCTTCACTTTAGTGCACAGGGGTATAAGAAATATAAAAAAATTCTTAACTTGCATAGTTAATTGTTATAAACAAATTGTATTAACAAATACTCGACATTAAGGGTTATT
>NC_046661.1:145826330-145852143 GCF_010883055.1 Belonocnema kinseyi | reverse complement strand
ACTCTCACCATTTTCTGAAAAATTTAGTTCTGAATTTTTCAAAAAAAAAAATCTAAAATCGGTGCATAATTGCGTTCTAAATGTCATTTTGAACCTCGTTTTTCGATTTCACCCAACTGTGCACCGTGGGGACTGGTCGAACTTGATTGGCCAATCAAGTCTTTTTTAATAAGTCTTCTTTAAAAAGTCTATATTGGAGAAACCGGGAGAGCGGTGAGCCAAAGTATGAAAGAACATGAAAGTAAAGTCAGGCTAAAACATTTCACGCAATTAGCACTAGCTGAACATCATATCGAAACAGGACATAACATTTTATTTAATGAAACAACAGTCAATGCAAAAACGCACAACAAATTTGCCAAGAAAACATAGAGAAGCAATCAAAATCTTGAAAAACCCTAATAACATCAATAGGGACAATGGATATAATACCAATCCGATTTGGCTTTCCGTTCTCCCGGATTTTTAAAAACGACTTGATTTGCCAATCAAGTTCGACCAGACCCCACGGTGAGGCGCTCTGGCCAATCACAGGCATCGTAGAAAGTATACTTAAGAACATCATGACCTGATACCTCAGTTTCAGGTCAGCCCTGAAAATGTGACCTGCAATGTTCACGAAACGTCAGCAAAAAATTCGTAGTTTTTCACACGAGTGAAACCCGAAATATCTCTTTTTATCAATATACATTTTATAGATTTTCAAACAAAATTTTTCATCTGGGAATATATTTTCGTATTTATTGTTATTTTAAATTCAAGCAATAATTTTTAGAATATTTTAAAAACTTTTTTTGATAAAAATATTAGATTACTTTATTTATAATAAATAAATAATGTTTATAAAAAACCAATTTTTGATTTTTAAATTTAGGAATTATATAAATAATTATTAAAAAACATTGTGAACAATAAATAAAACGAAAAATCCTGATAAATAAAATTCCCAGCACACAAAAAATGCCCGACAGAGAAAACATTCTTACTAGTAACTTGCAAAAATTAAACAGAGAGAAAAATTTTTTCAATAAAATGTAAAATTATAAATAATAAAAAGTTATATACTTTTATTTAGTCAACATATTTTCTTTGTTCTTATTATTTATTTATTAATATGAAAGTTGTTTATTCATTAGATTCGTGCATTAATAATTCGGATTTTTGCCTGTTTCCTCCGTTTTAGGGATGACATAATTAATTACTAAAATAGAAAATTTCCGAAAAAAATATTTCCGATATTCCAAATCATCAAAAAAATAAAACAAGCGCAAATGGTTTTTAACTAAATTAAAATAGTAAAATGGCCGACATTTCAAATTTTTAATTAAAGTGCTCGTTTTCAAATGAAATGAATTAAAATAATGTAATTAATGTAATTGTTGAGGGGGGGGGGGTATAGAATTTGAGTAATTGAAAAACTAATTTTTCTTGAACTTATATAATATAACTTATATAATATCCCAAATTGTAAAATTTTCGTAACAGTAAAATTTCCAAGGTACAGAATTCCCGAGGCTGATCAATTGTCTTATAAATAAAATAAAATACTTTCCTTCAATGAAATTTTATTTATTCAATATTAAAAAAAAATTTTAATTGTTTAGATTCGAGAATTTTATGATTCGACATTTTTATAAGGTCGGATGTTTTATAATTTGAGAAATTTTTTAATTTAGCAATATTTAACATTTTCGGGAATTTTCCATTTCAAATTCTTTTTTCGAGAATTTTACAGTATTTTATTTATCTGATTTTAAAGTCATCCTTGAAATTTCTATAATTTCAAAATTTTGTTGTTCTAAATATTTTCTTGTTCGGAAATTTTCTATTCCGAATTTTTTTCGCCGAAATTTTACAGTAATAAACATTTCAGTTTTTGAATTTCACAGTAGTCGCGAGGATTTTACAACTTTGTGAATGTTCTATTTTCTATTTTTCGGAAACTTTACAGTGTTTGGAATTTTATTCTTGAAATTTTACAGTCTTTCGAGAAATTTTATAACTTAAATACTATCTTTTTCGTGAATTGCACAATATTGAGAATTTTATTTTTCAGAATTTTTTAGCCGTCCCGGGAATTCTCATTTCTATACAAGTAAACACTTTTTTCATAATAAATAATAAATAAAATAAAAACTATTATTATTATTATTTCTTATTTAGGTTTTCAGCGATTTTCTACATTCAGGATTTTTCAGTCATCCCTGTTCTTATTGATGCAATATGGATATTTAAAAATATTCCAGTAATTATGGAAAGTGAATCAGTTTTCTTAATTACCAATCCAAATCTTTCCTAAAAATTAAAATTCAAATAGTGACAAGCATTTGGCATTTTCGATTATGAATTAGAATTTATTTTTAATGTATTTGTATTTATTTTAGAATTTACATTTTAATGATTTGAAAATGCAAAATATTTGAAACCTGCAATTGTCTGATTGTATGTGTAAATTATATAGGAGATTCTCCAGACAGAAATACTTAAACTTATCGTAGGTTTATTCTTCTTTATAATATTTATGAATATAAATACCGAAAAAAGCTGCAAAAATGTTCAGGATACATTTTTCATGAATATTTTTGCAAAAAAAATCTATCATATTCTGGAGAATTCCCCATATATTCTAAAGATTAACAATATGTTCCTATTGAACCAATTACTGTAGCTAAAAAGATCCAGAATGAAGATAACTTTGGAAAAAAGTGCTGGATGTCCAATTTAATTTTTTTTGTCGATGGTTTTTATTCTTTACAGTTGAAAAAAAATTCTAGCTCTACCGGGATTTGAACCCATAACTGTCATTCCATCGATAAAAAACTATATCGCTACCCTAGTCAACAAACATAACATCAAATTTAATTTTATTTTATATGCATAAAAAAATGGATCAAAATTTTTTTACTTGGTTTTGAATTTGACTTCGTATTTTAAATTACAATAAGAATAGAAGAAACTATTTTTAAAAATCTGCTTTAAAGTTTTAGCCTTGGGAAGCTCACATTATTTTAACGCATTGTAATATATATATTCTTCAACAAATTATATTATATGTATGTGAAAAACTGGAAAATGGGGCTAAGTGGGACCACCTGAGGTAAAACGGGACACAAGCAATTTTTGATTTCCTGACCTAATATTGCTTTTTCTCGATAAAATCCGAGTGTCCCGCTTTACCCCACTTGTCCCACTAAGCCCCGTTTTACGATTTTTCACACATTGATAGACCAAAATTCGACGTCCGATTGTTCAGGGTGTTCACCAATTTTTGAAAATTCTCGACTTGCCAAATAATCAGAAAAATGTTGGTCTTAAAGAAATCTATTCCTAAAAATAATTTTTTCATTTTACCTTAAATATCTTCGAAATTACGAAAATCGTTTTAGGCTAAAAAATGTTTCATTGGAACAAACAAATTCTTCTTTAAACAAAGGAAATTTCTTTTAATAAAAAGAAGTTTCTTTGAATCCAAAAATATTTTCTTTGACTGAGAACAAATTTTTTTTTTTTCATTCAAAGAATTTTTCCTTGAATCAAATAATTTTATTTCTCACTGCTGACTTAAACACTCAGAAAAATACCTGTCTTGAATTAAATAAACCGTTTCTTTAATATAATTTTTTAATTTACCCAAAAAAATTTCGAAAATGAAGAAAATCATTTCAAATTAGAGAAAATTGTATGAGGAAGAAACAATCATTTCTTTGAAACAAAAGAAATTTCTTTCAATCAAATGAAATTTTTTCTTTTCTTATACTAAATTTCTTTCATTTTTTCAGTGAAATTTTCGTTGGATTAAAGAATCTTTTTTCTGAGTGCTAAATTATATACTCAGAAAAATATTTATCTTGAATTAATGAAACGTTTCTTTAAAATAAGTTTTTTAGGTCACCCAAAAAAATCTTTAGAATGATAAAAATCATTTCAGATTGAATAAAAATGTTCATTGGAGCCAAAAATAATTCTTTGAATCAAAGAAATGTCTGAGTCATATATGGAATTTTTTGAATCAGTGAAATCGTTTCTTTAAAAATTATTTTTCATTTAAAAAATAAAGATGAAAGTTTAGAAAATCATTTTAAATATGAAAAAATTTTTGAGATCAACAAAAAACAATTTATTTGAATCAGAGAAATTTCTTTGAATCAAATCATCTTCTTCTTGAATCAAAGAAACTTATCTTTGAGTTAGAGCTAATAAAAAATACGTGTCTCAAGCCAATGAAAACGTTTCTTTAACCTAATTTTTTGGAATTTATTAAAAATAAACTCCAAAATTTTTAAAAATCATTTTAAATTAAAGAAAAAATGTTATTTCAAGGAAAAACCTTTTCTTTAAATTAAAGCAACTTTTCTTTGAATTTGAGCCAATGAAAAATATTTAATTCGGATTTAAGAAACCGTTATTTAAATTAATTTTTAAAATTTATATTAAAACCCCATTTCTTTAACATAATTTTTTAATTTATCGGAAAAAACTTCAAAATTTAGAAGATAATTTCAAATAATGTTCAATATAACAAAAAAGATATTCTTTGAAACGAAGATATTTTTTGAATCACAAAACTTTTCATTGACTTTATTTATTCAAAAATAACTTATAAATAAAGAAAATCATTTTCAATTAAAGAAAAATGGTAATTTCAGCAAAAAACCATTTCTTTAAAACAAAGAAATTTCTGTGAATCAAAAAAATTTTCTTTGAATGAAAGAAAATTTCTTTTCATTGAGAGCCAGTGGAAAATGTTTGCCTTCAATTAAAGAATACGTTTCTTTAACATAATGTTTTGATTTATTCAGAAATAGCTTATAAATCACGCAAATTATTTTCAATCACAGAATAATTTTCATATAAAAAAACCATTTCTTTGAACCAAAAAAATTTCTTCGAATCAAAAAGAATTTCTTTGACTGACTTCCAATAAAAAAAAATTGACTGAAATTAAAGAAATAGTTTCTTTAACATAATTTTTTAATGTATTAAAAAATGAACTTCAAAATTTGGAAAATAATTTTAAATTAAAGGAACATTTTCATTTCAGCATAAAAAAAAACAATTTCTTTCAACCAAATAAATGTCTTTGAATCAAAAGAAATTTGTGTGAATCAAAGAAACTTCTCTTTGACTGAGAGCTAATGAAAAATATTTTTCTTCAATTAATGACACTTTTTGTTAAAGAAAATTTTTTATTTCAACAAAAAACAATTTCTTTTAACCAATGAAATTTCTTTGGATCAAAGAAACTTTTTTTTGACTAAGGGCTAATGAAAAATATTTGACTTGAAACAAAGAAACTATTTCTTCAACATAATTTATTCTTTTATCAAAAGTAAATTTCAAAATTTCTTAAAATCATTTTAAATTAAAGAAAAAATTTTATTTCGACAAAAAACCCTTTTCTTTAAATCAAAGCAACTTTTCTTCGACTTAGAGCCAATGAAAAATATTTGTCTTGAATTGAAGAAACCGTCTCTTTCAAAAAAATTTTTAAATGATCAAAAATGAAGTTCAAAATATAGAAAATCATTTTAAATTTTTTAAAAATTCCATTTCTACCAACAAAATTTAAATTAAAAGAAATTTCTTTGACTGACACGAGCCATTAGAACATTTTTGTTTTGAATTTAAGATTCCGTTTTTTTTAACAGAATTTTTTGATTTATCCAGAAACAACTTGTAAGTCAAGAAAATCATTTTTAATTAAAGAAAAATGTTCTTTGAAACAAAAAACAATTTCTTTAAACTGAAAAAATTTCTTTGAATCAAATAAACTTTTTTTTTACTAGGATACAATGGAAAATATTGGTCTTGAATGAAAGAAACCGTTTCTTTAAAATAATGTTTTCATTTATCCAAAATAAACTGCTTAATGGAAGAAAATCCTTATAAATTATAGACAAATGTTTATTAGAACGAAAAATTCTTTGCGTGGATCAGAGATTTTTTTCCTGAATAAATTGCTAAACTCTGTTAATTATTTCGTTTAAAAATGAAAAAACGCATATATTTCTCCAGAATTGATGAACACCCTGAATCCAAGTACACAAAAAAAATTAAAGTTTAATAAAAAAATATTGTATAATGAACATATATTTACAAAGATCTATATTGATGTTAAGAGACGCATATATGCGGGTGAAGATAATAAAAGTAGGACATGCTGAAATTCAGATTATGATAATTATGACGAAATGATGATAAAAAATAGCCAGTGATAGTTTATGACTCGACATTGTAGATATCATACCTGAATTTTCGATTATCATTTATCATTAATCTTTTACGACTCATAGAAATACGAAAAACCACGAATTCTCATTTTGTATGTCTCTCTTTTCTGAGATTATTATTTCACGCAAATACTTCTTTTTAATTGTGATTCTACATTTTATGAAAATGTCCAATAAACATACCAAACTGAGCTATTGGACTTTTAAATTTGAACTTAGTACCCCTGAATTCCAGGATTGATTTTATTTATTTTTTAACAAACATGCCAAACTGAACTTTTGACCTACTTCGGAACAACACTTTCGTTGGTAAAAAATGATATAGGCGATAAGATTAGAACTTGGTGACTCAGAATTCCAGGATTAAAATTTTATTTATTTTTTTATTTTGAAACAGATAAAAGAGATGCATGAATATTTCTCAAATTCTGTTTTCCATAATAATTATTTTACCTAAAAGTATTTGAACGAATAGTAATTTGCAACCATTTTCTTTTGTCTTTATTGCCAATTTTACGAATTACTTTTTTATTTTATTTTTCCAAATTAAAACTTGATCTAATTTTTGTATTTTTGAAAAATATGAGAATTAATTGTGTTAAATAAAATTAATGTAAATACCATATTGAATTTAATGTGAACCAATTTAAATTCTCCCCAAAAAATTAATTTTTAATTAATTACTCTTTCACCAAACAGTTGCATTAACAATCAAATATTTGTCTTGTTAAATAAATTTTCGAAGTATTTAAAAAAAATGTACATTTTCTACCAAAAGAAAAATTTTGAAACAGTTTAATTAAACAATAAATACAAGTTTTAACAACAAAGTTGAATCCTCAAACAAATAGATGCATCTTCAATAAAGAAAGATGTATTTAAACCAAATAGTTTAATTTTCAATTAAATAGTTTATGTTTCAACTTAAGAAGAATGCATTGTCTATAAAAAAGGAATAGTAGAATTTGTTTAAAAATATTAATTTTCACAACAAAAAAATAGAATTTTCAAAAAGTGAGATTTAGAATCAAACAGGTGATTCTTTGAAAAATTAGTTTTTGACAAAGTAGTTTAACATTTAAATAAAAAGTTGAATTGTCAACCAGAAAAGATGCTTTTTGAACAAAATTAGAACAATTACTTTAATTTTCAACTAAAAAAAAAATTTTTAGTCAAAAATGAAATTTTCAAATATTCAGATAGAAAAATTAATTTTTAGCTTGTTAAATTCAACCAAAAGAGGAGATTTTAACGATAAATTCTTAACAAACAAGAATTATTTTATAATCAAAAAGAGCAATTTTTCACAAAATACATGAATTTTCTGCTAGAAAGTTGACTTTTCAACTTACAACGAATGAATTTTCAACGGTGGTCACTCAGGCGAGCAGTCAAGCGTGAACAAACAAAAGCAGAGTAGGCTACAATGAGTTGATTCACCCTCAAGGTCAGCCACAAAATCGGCGGTATAAAGGAGTTTCACTGTAAATAAGTTTGCATAAAAATTAACTGGTTTTTAACCAGATAGTTGAATTTTCAACCAAAAGTTATGAATTTTCAACAGAACAAATATTTTTCAATCAAATAGTTTTATTTTCTACCAAATTGTTGGATTTTATACCAAATACTTGAATTTTCCTCCTGAAAATATAAATTTTTAACTAAAATGATGAATCTGCAAAAAAAAAGATTTTTTTAATGACTCAGGTGAAAAAGTTTATATAGTTTATATATAGTGGATAAGAAAATTATATTTTACATTTGTTTTGTGAATTTTTTTATGTAAAACAAAGGAGAAATACCTGGGATGTATTAAACAAAATCTAATCCAAGTACTTGACTTTCAACTAAAGAATATTTTAAATCAAAATAAAAATATGTTTGAATTCCACCGAAAATGATGAATTAAAAAAAAAATGCATTTCCTACCAAATCTTTAAATATTCAAACTAAAATTACGAATTTTCAAAGAAAGAATTTTTAACAAAAGATTTCAACATTCAACCCAAACGATGAATTTTGAAGCAAGAATATTAATATTTCAAAAATGGAATAGTTGAATTTTCAACCAAAGAGATGAACCTTAAAACAAACAAACAAATATTTAACAAAGTAATTCTACCAAGCAATTTCATTTCTGACTGAAAAAATTACTCTTTAACAATTCGTTGCATCTTCAACAAAATAATATTAAATTTTTAATCATATAGCGATAAAAACGAGAAAACGAGGAAAAAGGAATGATTCTTGAAAACAGAAGGAAAAACACCATTAAGATTAAGAATAAGATTAGGATTAAGAAGATTAAAAAATCATTAGTGAGAATTTAGTGGTTTTTTAAAAATAATCTAGGCATTCCTTATAATTACTAGATCATTATGAACAATTAAGTGCTTTTTCGGAACATTCTAGGGGTCCTCGGCAACCGTAAAATCATTATAGCATTATATAATTATATATCATAAGTAACAATTTAGTGATTATCTAAAAATAATCTACGGGGCCCGGAAAAACCACTAAATTATTAGTAATAATTTAGTACTTTTCTGGAAACAATCGGGGGGGGGGGGGGGGGGGGGGGGGGGGGGGGGGCTCGGAAACCACTAGATAATTAGTAAAAATTTAGTGGTTTTTTTGGGAACGACAGAGGAGTCCCTGACAACCAAAAATTCTTTAGTAACAACTTAGTGCTTTCCTGGAAACAAACTAGAAGTTCTAAAAAACCACTAGATAATTATTAAAAATTTAGTGGTTTTTTGCAAAAAATTTAGAGGTCCTCAAAAAACCACCAGATAATTAAAATTAATTTGGGGTTTCTAGCAACAAACTAGGGGTCCTTGAAAATCCACTACATCATTAGTCAGAGTTAGATGGTTTCTGGAAACAACAAAGGGGTCCCTGGCAACCACAAGTTTTTCAGTAACAATTTAGTGCTTTTCTGAGAATACCCAGTGGGCAAAAAATTTGGCGACGTCTTTACGACATCGTTACGATATCTTTACGACGTCTTTACGGCATCGTTACGGCATCTTTACGACGTCTTTACGACATCCTATGTCCATGCCGTACGACTTATTTACGATATCGTAAAGACACCTTAACGACATGAACATAGGATGTCGTAAAGATGTCGTAATGATGTCGTAAAGACGTCACTAAATTTTGTGCCCACTGGGTAATCTAGGAATCCCTAAAAACCAATAAATTGTTAGTAACAATTTAGTGCTTTTCTGGAAACAATCAAGAAGTCCTAGAAAACCACTAGATAATTATTTTAAATTTAGTGGTTTTTTGCAAACAATTTAAGGGTGCTCGAAAACCGCTAGACAATTATTAAAAATTTAGTGGTTTTTTTGGGTACAATCTGGAGTACCTGAAAATTCACTAGATCCTAAGTCACAGTTAAGTGATTTTTGGGAACAACAAAGGGTCGCTGACATCCACAAGATCATTAGTATCGATTTAGTGGTTTTCTGGTAGCTACATAGGGGTCCCTGAAAACCACAAGATTATTCGTAACAATTGGGTTCTTTTCTAGGAACAATTTAGAGGTCCCTGACAAACCACTAAATATTTAGTAACAATCTAATGTTTTTTCAGAAAAATGAGATTCCAGTGTATTGAAATTTCTGCTAAATAAATACCTTTTCCAAGTTATTAAAAAAAATGATATTATTATATAGCAGTAATATTGAATGACCCGCGGTAAGCAGATATCTTGCCAGCTGTCGTCACAACTTAAAATACCTAATCCTGGTAACATCACAATTGCATTTAACATAAATTTCATTGCAGGTATTCATTTAGAAGAAATTTTATTTTCTCAAAAAAACACTATATTGCAACTAATAATTAAGTAGTTTTTAGGCATCCCTAGACTGTTCCCATAAAACACTACATTGTTACGTTTTTCCGGGACAATGAGATTTCGGTAAAATCAAATTTTTCCTAAAGAAATGTCCATTTTACTCGCCCCCCCCCCACTTCATACTTAAAAATCTACATTTTACACAATATGTCAATAATATATCAACTATTTTCACTGCAAACGAGATTCCAACAAATTTCAAGGGATTACAGATTTTTTATTTCCATCACATTTTAATCCCATCTCATTATATTGCGAGAAAATCTCGACTTTGACTTAAATCAATCAACATTCATCACTAATTTGATACAGGATTTCAGAAGATACCAAAGTATTTCCACGAACTTTGAAGGATTATAGGGGGTTTTAAAGAAGAAGGATTTTAGCGGATTTTAAATTGTTTTAAAGGGATTTTAAGAGATTATGTATGTATTTTTAGGGGATTTACAATATTTCCAAAAGAATTAACGGGATTTTAAAAGATTTCAAGAGAAACCAAAGTATGTTCACGGTTTTTAGAATATTTTGTAAGATTTCAAACAATCTAACGGAATTTTAAAGGATTTCCAAATTTTATAAAGGGTTTTAAGAGAGTTCGAGGAATCTTGATTTATTTTAAAAGATTTGAATATATTTTCAGAGATTTCAAGAGACTTGGAAGTATTCTTACAGAATTTAAGGCTTTCAACGAATTTACGGAAGATCTTATTTGAAGGGATCTCATAATATTTGACAGAATTTCAAGGATTTTAACCAATTTCAAGATATATTAAGGAATTTTGAAGGTTTTAGGTAATTTCAAGAATTTCAAAAGATTTCACGGATTCTACTAAAAAAATTTAATGATCACATAATTTAGAAAATTTTAAAGTATTTGCAATATGTTCAAAATAATGGAGTGGTTGCATATATTCAAATATACCGATATCTTGCCTATTTAAAGGACCGAAAGAAGTAAACCTTTGGGTATTTCAAGGCTGCAGGATGCCCCCACTTCTACAGCGCCCTCCATGTTATTTTTGCCAAACGGCGTTCATTGGCTCTCCCGGTCTTGTATCGATGCGCGCGCATTAATCATGTGTGCGTCCTTGTATTTACGCATTGAGTATTTTAGATTGACGTCACGATCATGCTAAGATAAGTGAAAATTTCAGGAAGGTTATAATAGTTGGTACATCTTGACATGGGAATGCATAAGCTTTTTTGGAGAATATACTCTGCACGTAAAAGTTACAAATGTCTGAATAATAATATTTTTCAAGTCTAGAGTGCATTTGCGCAATTCTGTATTCACCTCTTATTGGACAAAGACCTCTCAATGTCACTAAATACAATAAACAATCCAAAATTTTAGGTTAGAGTACCCAACTCAGATTAAATCAATCTGACACGCTAACCTCAAATTTTTATATTTTCTTTTATTTCGTAACACTGAAAGTTCGTAAATCGTCAAAAGAATGGAAGATGACTGAGAAAATACATTCTACACTTGACAAATACATTTATGACTTACTTTTACGTTTAGAATATTTTCCCCGAAAAGTCGCATGCATTCCCAAGACGTGATGCTAAAATACTCAATTCAAACCCAAAAGGGCTTCCCGCTCTTCGTACCTCATTTTAATTGATCAGCCACCGACGCGGGCGAGACCGTATAGGGACCGTAGTGGGAGGTCACAGAGGAATTGGGTCACTAGGAATATCCCAGCAAGGCCTTGAAATAAGCAAGAGTTCACTGTATATTTTTTCCTAGCTGATTTAGAACAGGACTAAATATTGAATATAATTTATTGAAGAAAGTTTTTTAAAATTAGTTAAAATTTGTTTCATGTTTAAAAAATATATTTTTAAATTTTTAGCAGGAATGTGAGGAATTCAGATTTTACCAGCGACGCGTTATCGTGGATTTTCAAGGTCACATAGTTGTTTGCATAGGGTTTTCAATAATTTTATTTAAATTTTTTTTTCTCAGAAATGGAAATATTCAAAGAAATTTATAAATGCATTTACATTTTTAGAATGTTATGCAGTATTTAAAAAATATATTATTTCAAATTCATGGAACAATCCCCCATATTTTTAAAAAATAATTAAAAAGAGGAAACTTATGTAAGAAAGGCTTGACCTCCTGTTTTGGGGGGGGGGGGGGCTTTTCATAAGTAAGGATTCGTAAGACTTATCGGATCCCGTTCAAAAAATGAAAACCAACAATTCTAGCTAAAATGGCTTTAGGTACTCTGATTGGCTAATTCGAATTTCGCAGCATCATTCCGCTAATCATAATGTCGGACACCATTTAAGAATGTATAAAATTGATGTTGCTACAGTTTTGATGAGAGATTGCGTTTCGTAGAAATGAATTTTAGTAATTTGAAAAAATAAAAATAATGTTAGATCGTAATTCGGAACTGTATAAATTATGACAAATCATAATTCGGATATATTAAAATTATGACCAATGGTAATTTAGAACTATAAAAATCATGACAATTCGTAATTCGGAAATATACAAATTATGACCAATGGTAATTCGGAAATATAAAAATTATAAAAAAAATGCTAATTCGAAAATATAAAAATTATGGCCAATGGGGATTTGGAAATATGAACATTATGAACAATGTTAATTCGGAGATATAAAAATTATGACAAATTGTAATCCGGAATTATAAAAATTACGAAAAATGGTAATTCGAAAGTATACAAATTATGATAAATCGTAATTCGTAAATACAAAATTTTTTAAAACCGTAATTCGGTTATATAAAAATTATGATAAATAGTAATTCAGAAAAATAAACATCAAATAAATTGGCAATTAGCATAAATAAAAATTAAAGCAAATTTCAATTCGGTAAAATGATTTTAGGTAAAATAAATTAATAATAGAGAAAATAGAATTTGGCTAACATTTGCATCCGTTTGCAGAAAAAAAAATTTTTCAAGAATATAATCTTCCATAAAATCAATGATTCAGCCTAATCGGTCGTTGGTTCGTCATTGGGGGAGATTATAGAAAGTGCTTTTTCGAAAGCAAACGTAACTTAAAGATAATAAGATGATGAGTCAAAATAATACATATATCATATATCTTTGTTTTCATTCAAACAAGAGCACATGTAATTATTTATTTCTATAATCTCGTATTATAAACATAGACAACAACTCGTGTGCTTTATAGTTTATTTTTCGTAAAGAATGAGAAAAAATCCTCAAACTTATCGATACTGGAAAACGAGGCCAGTGTTTTTCATTTCTCGCTTGGAGATAATTTGATGATACGCGATGAGGATGCACATCACTTTCGAGGAAACTTATCACCAATAACAATGACCATTTTTTCCAAATCAAAATACCGATTTTCGACGTAAGATGAATTGATAATTTAAAAAGGAAAGAAGTTCACAAATATATTTATTAATGAAATGAACTGATGTCAAGTTTATTTTGGGAGAATCTAAATTTTAAAAGGTCACCCAATATTGAAATATTAAAGAAAATTTTTTTGCAATCCAATCACTTTGAATGCCACTTGATACTTCATTATACAACAGATACTTGATAATTTGTATCATCTTAAAAAATTAAATATATTATTCCAATTTTCAGCTTCAAAAGCTTAAATTTAAAAATATTTCTATTTAAGTTTCCTTATTTTTTAATAAATTTTTAAATACGTTATAAATTTCTAAATGTACAATTTTGTTTGTTATATTAGTTCAATTTTAGAGTTTATTTAAGTTCATACTTAAAAATTTATGAAAAAAATAAAATTAAACTTGAAAAACTTAATAAATTAAAACTAATAAAATACATAAATTGGAGTTTTAACTAGAAAAAATAAATGATCAAAATACAATTTTCAAACAAATAAACAAATCTTCGCTTAAAACGACGAATTTTAAGCCATGAAGATTATTTTTTTACAAAATAAAAGTTTTTAAAAAAGAACATGAATTTTTAAAGAAACAGTTAAATTTTTAACAACAAAATTTAATTAGCCAAAGATAGAAAAGGTTAATTTTCAGTAAAGAAAAACAAATCTTTAACGAGAAAAAAACAATATCCAACCAAAAAGATTAGTTTTATACCAGATGAACATGAAATTTCAAAAAAATTTCAAACAGATGAGTTTTTAACTAGAAAACATAAATCATTAGGCAACATTGGAAAAGGTTAATTTTCAGTAAAAAAAATTAATTTTCAACAGAGAATTTTTTTAAATAATACAGTCAAATTCACTTTAATAAAAAATATTCATTTTCAGTAAAAAAATATAATTTTCAAACAAACAAAAATTGGTTTCAACAAAATGGACAAATTCGAAACAAAACATAAGAATTCTGAAACACTTACATTTTTAACTTTTTAAACATTTTTAACATCAAAATATGAATTTTAAATTTAAAACGATGAATTTTCTTTCCAAGTAGACGATTATTTAAAAATGTTGAATTCTGGGGAAAAAGACGACTTTAGAACAAAATACTTGCATTTTTAACCTTTTAGCGGAGGAAATTAATGCTGAACAAAAAAATAGCTTATCAGACTTACTACTATCTACAATTGTCTTCATTCTATTAAGTCTGATAAGATATCGCGACAAATGTAAGATAGAATATCCATATTGGACGACAACGAATTTTTTCTGCAAAAATAGTATGCAAATTTTCTATTTTTTTATTTAAATTATTTATAAAACATCTAAATATATGAGTGTTAACAATATCCTGCAGTTCAATAAGGCTAATAAACTATTTTGATACATATAAACTGGAACAAAAAAATTGTTCACTAGAAAGATGAAGAAAAGATTCTATAAAAATATAATGTAACATCTCTGGTAATATAAAAAACAAATTTAAAAAATAATGATTGATTTGCGAGATTTCTGTATTTTTTAAAATGATGAATAACTAAAGAACACATATTGATGATTCATTTTTTCAAACGAGAATTTTTTTAGTTCATTAGTTTCGTACTCGATTTAATGATCCTTAAACGTCTTCTTCCCAGGTGAAACAAATTTGAAAACCGGTTCCTGCACCTATCAGGTCCAGGTGCAGGAACCTGACTCAGCACTAATCAAGTTCCTCTTCACAGATTCCGAAAAAAATTATGACTTGGTATTTTGGACCCTAAAAAAATCCTTGCGCAGGTATAGTCTATACCTGCGCAAGAATTTTTTTAGGGTCCAAATTCCATTGAAAGATAAAAATATGTATGCATCTCGACGAAATAATATTTTAGTTTCTATCCTCAATTTTTGAGTGTCAATAATAAATTTCGTAATTTGAATTGCTTAATAAAATGAAGAAATAAATCAAATTAATTAAATAATTTGAGGTAATTCATTAAATAATTTTAATGAAATAAATCAAATAAATACATCAAATAAATAAAAAAGTAAGGAAAAGAAATAATTGAAAGAAATTAATTTAATGACAAAGATGACAAAAATGAAAGAAATGAAATAAATTAAGTAAATGGAAGAAATGAAAGAAATTATTACGAAATAAGTTAAATAAATAAGGTAGATGGAAAAAATAAAATAAATGAAAAAAAACGGAGGAAATGAAAGAAATTAAAGAAACGGAAAAAATGAAATAAGTTAAATAAATTAAGTAAATGGGAGAAATGGAAGAAACGGTAGAACTGAAATAACTTAAATAAATAAATTAAATGGGAGAAATGAAATAAGTGAATTTAATTAATATAATTTAATGACTGAAAAAAATTAAATAAGTTAAATCAATTAAGTAAATGGGAGAAATTGAAGAAACGGAAGAAATTAAATAAGTTAAATTAAACTATTGAATGGAAGAAATGGAAGAATTGAAATAACTTAAATAAATTAATTAAATGGGAGAAATGAAATAAGTAAATTTAATTAATTAAATTTAATGACTGAAAAAATTAAATAAGTTAAATCAATCAAGTAAATGGGAGAAATTGAAGAAACGGAAGAAATTAAATAAGTTAAATTAATTCATTAAATGGAAGAAATGAAAGGAGTTAACGAATTAAAAGAATTAAATGAAAGAAATGAAATAAGTTAAATAAATTAAGTAAATAGGAGAAATAGAAAAAACGGAAGAACTGAAATAACTTAAATAAATTAATTAAATGGGAGAAATGAAATAAGTTTAATAAATTAAGTAAATAGGAAAAATGGAAGAAATGACAGAAATGAAAGAAGTGAATTTAATTGATTTAGCTTAATGATTGAAATAAATTAAATAAGTTAAATCAATTAAGTAAATGTGAGAAAAGAAAGAAACGGAAGAAATGAAATAAGTGAATTTAATTAATTTAGTTTAATGACTGAAAGAAATTAAATAAGTTAAATCAATTACGTAAATGGGAGAAAAGAGAGAAACTAAAGAAACGAAATAGATGAAAGAAAGAAATTAAATAAAAGAAGTGAATTTATGTAATTTAATTTAATAATTAAAAGAAATGAAAGAAGTTAAATTAATTAATTAATTGGGAGATATGAAAGAAATTGAATAAGTTTAATAAATTAAGCAAATGGGAGAAAAGAAAGAAATTAAAGAAACGAAACATATGAAAGAAATTAAAGAAATTAAAGAAATGAAAGAAGTAAAAGAATTGAAATTAATTATTGGCCTCCTTGAAGTAGAAAGAATTCGGTTGACGATGCAAGATTACACTTTGTCAATAACTAGGTCATTACTATGATAATGAAATTGACTAACGATGCCTGTTTATGCCATTTCAGCCTCGATAACATCTTTCCACTCCAGTTACTTTCCTAGGCAAAAATATGCTAATAACTGAGAACTTGGGAATTTGAAATCTTTAGAAAAATATTCCTGAGAAGGCTATTAATTAAAAATAAGTTCAGAAACATTTATTAAATTTCTTCCAGCGAAAAGATCCAATTAATCTATAAATTGAGATATTAAATCAAATAAAAACTTTCCACTTCAATATTAAAATCAGACATTTAATTATTGTAAATTAAGATGTCCAATATTATACTTTGCATTCTGATTCATCTCTTTAGAAGAAGAATTTTAATTTGTAGCTGAAAATTTAATTACTTTGTTGGAATTGTAATTATTTTGTTCGAAATTTAATTATTTTAATGCAACTATTTTGTTAAAAAGCCATTATTTTTTTACGATAATTGAACTAATTTGTTGAGAGCTAAACTTAATTTTTTTAAATTAATTTTTTTAACAATAATTCAACTGACATGATGAAAAATAGTAGTTTTTTTAGTTAATTTTCTTAAATGAAAATTTAGTTGAAAGTAAAACTACTTTGCTCAAAATTCATTTTGGTGATTGAAGATTTAACTGTTTTGTCAAAA
Source organism: Belonocnema kinseyi (assembly GCF_010883055.1). NCBI lineage: Eukaryota > Metazoa > Arthropoda > Insecta > Hymenoptera > Cynipidae > Belonocnema > Belonocnema kinseyi. Next base: position 145,834,706 of record NC_046661.1, on the reverse strand, counting down.
CTCCGTTTTTTTAAAAATTAATTTATTTAACTGAATATATTACTATACCATTTTTTGAAAAAATTAACGTTTTTCTCGAAATTTGAACTATTTGTTTAAAAATTCGTATTTTTTGGTCGAAAGTTTATTTTTATTTTCATTTTATTCTTGAAGATTGAAATATTTTGTTGACATTTTTTCATAGTTAATTTTTCTTATTAAATATTTAAATATTCCATTTTTAATTAAAAATTGATTGTTTTTAGTCTCAAATTGAACTATTAGATTGAAAATTCGATTTTTAGTATAAAAGTAATCTTTTTGACTGAAAGTTGCAATATTTTGATTGAAAGGTCTTTTTTTGTAGGTTCAGAATTAATCCTTTGTGTTGAAAAATTCTACTATTTGGTTGAAAATTTAATTATTTTGTTTTATTATTATTTTGTTTTTATATATTATTTTCTTATTTTATTTAATTATTTTTTTCGGTCTTTTTGATATTGTATCCTTTTTATTGAAAAATTAGTTTTTTGGTGAAAAATAACTTTTTCGTTAAAAATTTGTCATTTTTGGTTAGAAAATTCGATTGTTTTGGTAAAAAATACAACTCTTTTGCTGAAAATTTAGTTTTGAACTAAAAAATTAACTATTTCAATTTTGGCAGTAAATTTATCATTTTTATTCAAAAATTCAAATATTTCATTCATAATTCGACTGTTTGTAGTTTAAAATTAAACCATTCCATTTTTTAATAAAAATTTATGATTTTTCATTTGAAAATTCAATTATTTTTTTGCTAATTTTTCTTTCATAGTTGAAAAGTTAAATTTTTTAATTTAATTATTTAATTAACAATTTATCTTTTTTTAGTTAAAAATTTAACTATCTTGTCAAAAATTCCTCCGTTTTCTTAAAAATTCTTATTTTTGGATAATAGAAAATTCACTTTTTTAATAGAAAAGTTCTTAGTTGAAAATTCTTCTTTTTAGTTTAAAAATCGAACTACTTGATTAAAAATCAAATTTGTTGTTTATAAATGCAACTTTTTAGTTAGCAATTACCTTTTTATAAATAAAATTCATTCATTTTGTTTAAAAATTAATTATTTTGTTGAAGATGCAATCAATTTTGCAATGTGAAGCCTGTACATTATTTTAAAGTTCTACTTAATAACAAATATATGTACATATTAAAGTCAAGTTTTTATTTTTATTAAAAACCTCAGACAGAAGATTTGCTACAGTAAATTTCCGAGATTTTATTTTCGAATTTTTTTTTTGAGCCGATAAAAAGAGATGAGCAGGCAATCATTAAATAATTATTTGGTTTTCCCATGCTTTCGATTTTCATGAACAGAAAATATTCACCAATACTAATGTTGCTTTTTTGGTTAAAAATTGTCTTATTATTATTATTATTTGAAACTTGAACTATTTCATCAAAATTTGTCGTTTTGGGTTAAAAATTCTACATTTTAGTAGAAAATTAAAATATTTGTTTAAAAATTAATTTTTTATGACACATGCATAATTTCTGCCCTTTTTGACGTCTATGAAGGGGGGATAAATCTCTATTTTTTACTCCTTAGGGATTAAAAAGTGACCAAAAATTTGTGAAATTTTTCGGAAATATAAAGACATTTTTTAAATTGTATTTTAGGTAATTTTGTTAAGTTTCCTTAAATTAGCTATATTGCCATCAAATATCTAAAAATTATATAAATTTCCGGAAATTTATACAAATGTTTAAAATTCAATTTAGGGTAATTTATGGTAAGTTATCATATTTACCTGTAAAATTTCCATAAATTGCCAAATATTTCCATAAATTTCCGGACATTTATTAAAAATTTAAATTTAATTATTGGTAATTTATAGTAAGTTAGCGCATACAACTGTAAAATTACCATAAATTAAAGAAAATTTCCGTAAATTTTCGGAAATTTATAAAAATGTTTAAAATTTAATGTTGGGTGATTTATGTTAAGTTCCCATATTTACCTGTAAAATTATCATGAATGATAAAAAATTTCCATAAATTTAAGAAGATTAATAGACTTTCTTTAATTGAATATTGGGCAATTTATGGTAAGATATCGTAAATTAAAAATTAATAGATCCTAGCGAAATTAATAATTAAATAAATTCAAAATTGAAATCATTCATTTGTTATAAAAAATATCGTATGCGACAAGTAGTCAAGGCATTATTAAACTAGAGGAAATTCTGAAAAATTTCAGGGCAAAAAAACCTATCTTCAATAGATTTCGAACTTCCAAGTTATGGTCCTTCAAAGAACCTGGATTTTTTGGAAAAAAGGCGAAAAAACCCAATTTTAAAGTTTGTATCTGGAATTTGAAACGTGTTAATTTTACGAAAAAAATGTCAAAAGTTGAATTCAAGTTGACGCAATTTCGAGTAATTCTAAAAAAATACAATAATTTAGACACAATAGGTCATAAGTTATAGCCTCACAAAACCGCTTGTGGCTTATTTTTTAGGGCAAATTAATCCTGTTCAGTTTTTTCAAAATACTTCACTTCTCCGTGAAGCTACATAAGTGGTGCAAAATAAAAAGTTTCAGGGTAGGGAATTCTGCGTAAATATACAAATTATACAGTCTTCTAGTCTTCACGGATCAAGAGTTATGACTCTTTAAAAGAAAAATTTACATTTTTAAAAATATTTTTAGCTATTTATGGTCCCCTATAACTTATTCTTCTGAAATTTTTCTGTAGGATATGTAAGCAGCTAGCAGTTTTGAAAAAACTTTTTTGGCTATAAATAACTCAAAATAGCTAAAAAAAATGATGTTTTATTAAAGAGTCATAACTCTTGATCTATGAAGACTAGAAGATTTTTTTTTTTTAGATATACCCAGAATTTCCTGCCCTGGAAATTTTTCTCTTGTACCACTTATATAGCTTCACGGAGAAGTGAAGTATTTTGTAAAAAGTGAAGCACCTATTGAAGATAATAGGTTTTTTGCCCATTATTTTTTCAGAATATCCTCTAATTTAATTTTAGTGCTTAAAATTTTTCTCTAAAATACAATGGAACGGGCAAGTCTAAGCAAACACGATTTTTGAAACTTTTTTCTTTTAAATGTCTCCGGGAGAAATTTTTCAGGTGAGAATTCAAATTTTTCTAAAAGGGAAAATTCCACTTCTATTTACTCTTCTCCCAGATTTTTCAGGATAATTTTTTCGAAGCCGATAAAGCGAGAAGGAGCAATGACCTCTGATGTCAGGCAATCATTAAATAATCATTTGGTTTTCTAGTTCTTAAGATTTTCATGAAGAGGAAACATTGATCGATACTGAGGTCTTGACCTCGATGAAAAAATGATTGCGGAAACTGACTCATCTCTTTTTTTTTTATTATGCGAAAAATATGAGAATAAAATGTGATAAATCGGTTTTTTTTTTAAATTTAGATAATTATTGCTTCTGCGTGTTTGCAATATCATCAAATCGATCATCAAACTTAATGGTCTGTTTAGAAACTATATTACCGTCTTCACGTTTGAAATTGAGAAATATATTATTATCGTATAAAATTCAACTCTTTTGTAGAAAATTATTTTTTTGACTGAAAATTCAACTATTCTATTTTTAAATAACTTGATGTTAATTTTTTGATTCTACTGCTCTGAAATCAATATCCTTTTGATATTGATTTTTATTTATAAATTGTGTAAAAATTGGTCTCTAGCTCCGCCTGGATCCGAACCCAGGTCTTTCAGATTGCCGGTCTGATGCTCTTACCCACTAAGCTATAGAGAGACGAGATTAATTCGAATTCCAATGGAGCTTGAGAGCAATTTTTTCACATTTTAGAAATAAAAATCAATATTTAAAAAAATATTGATTTGAGACCAGCAGACAAAAAACAATTAATATCAAATTATTTAATACACTTTATCTGTTCAAAGCCATAATATAAACAAAAAATTAGCTTTTCGGTTAAAAATTTATTTTTTTCATTTAAAAACTCAATGATTTCATTAAAAATTACATTATTATGTTGAACTTTTTTTTTGTGATTATGTGACGATTATGCTAACAAAACGTGATAAATCCGGAATAACTGAAAAATCACGCAAATAAAATTCCCAACGCTGTGAAATTCCTGGATTTGAAAATTCACGTATAATAAGATTCTTAAAATATCTCGTTATATCAATATTTGTAATGTTTAATGTTTCTAAAATTATTATCGAATTTAAAATAACAATCAATGATAACAAATATATTAATGAATGAAAAGTTCGTAAAATTATTCTTATATTAAATTCGAAAAATAATTTTAGAAATTTTAAGCATTAAAAATATTGTATATTTAATCAATAAATAATATTTATATATAAATAAATAAAACAATTGTTTAAATTCTAGAATTTCATTACTCGGGAAAAATTAATCTTTTTCAGTTGACAATTCAACTATTTCATTGAAAATACATGTATTTTGTTTCAAATTCGTATTTTTTGGTAGAAAATTAATGTCCCTAGATGAAAATTCAACTACTTGCTTTATAGTTAAACTTCTCTGTCAAGAAATTTTTCTTACGAAAATTAATTTTGTTTAGTGAAAATTTACTTGTTCAATTCTCGGTTGAAAATTAGTCGTTTTTAGTGGAAAACTTAACTGCTTTGTGGAATATTTACTTTTTTGTTAAACTATTTAGTTGACAATTGATCGCTTTAGTTGAAAATTTAAATATTTTGTTGAAAATGATACTATTTTTTAAGTGCCTTTTTTTTATGAAAATCCAAATACTTGATCAAAATTTCAACTATATTGTTAAACATTAATTTTATTAGTTAATGATTCATTTCGTTGTTTGAAAATTCTTACTTATTTTTTTTTTAATTCAACTAATTGGTTGACTGTCGAACTACTTTGTTCAAAATTCATTTTATAGGTTAAAAATTAAGTTTTCTTAAAAAAATTCATATATTTTGCTGAAAATTCGCCTTTTCTGGTAGAAAATTAATCTTTTGGTTTTAAATTTGAACTTCTTTGTTAAAAGTTCAATTTCTTTTATAAAAAATTAATTTTTTTAGTTGGTGATTCAACTTTTTGGTTGAGAATTTTACTATGTGATTGTAAATTCGTTTTTTGTTGGAAATTAACTTTTTATTGGGAAATTCTACTGTTTTGTCGAGAATTTGTCATTTTTGGATTGAAAACTCTATGCTATCAGTAGAAAATTCAACTCTTTGGTGAAAAATGATTTTTTTAACGAAAATTTAACTGATCCATTTTTGGTTGAAAATGTACCTTTTTTCAACTATTCAATAATGTACCGGACAAAGACAAATTACCAAATTGGAAAATTCCCGATTAATAAATTTATCAAACTTAAAGGAATACTTAAAATGGTATACTTTTAAGGATTTGGCAGGTGAAAATTAATGAAGTTCACACCTTAATAGTTGAACATCTTTGTTAAAAATTCATTTGTTTGTTTGTTTAGGATTTATCATTTTAGTTGAAAATCCATATCTTTGGTTGGACAATCGTTTTTTTTTATTTTAAATTAATTTTTGAACTAAAAATAATTCTTTTTTTGTTGAAAACTTTATCAATTTAGCGTGAAATTTATCCCTTTGGTTAAAAGACGAATTATTTTGTTGAAAACTAATTTTCTAATCTACAAATTTAACTATTTCATTTTTGGTTGAAAATTTATCTTTGGAAGTACACTAAACTCTCGCTTTCAGTCCAAGGCTATTTCAAGGCAACCTCGATACTGGAGTGAAAGCGAGAGTTTGGTTTATAAAATTCTTCTAGGTAATTGGGTAAAAATTCATACATTCTGTTGAAATTCAAAATTTAAATTTCTCAGAAAGAAATTTGCTACAAACTCCCAAAGTTTAATTAACACACGAATTTTCTAAAAATTTCAACAGTTGAATTTTTAACAGTTAAGTTATCAATAAAATTCAGCAGTTCAATTGTCCACAGATGAATTTTCTACAAAATTAACTGTTGCATTTTCAACTATACTATGGACAATTCCATAATTTTAACTAGCCAGGGTCAAAGCGTAAACTAAAATCTGCGATAACTTATTTTAATTTTAATATGCTGATTGCAAGTGACATATCGTTGGAATCGAAAAAAACCGTAAATTCCGAATATAATAGTTATGAATTGCTGATTGCAACGTTAGAGCATTTTTATGTTTGGTATTTTATTCTTCATTGTGACAAAGAGTCTTCCGCTAAGAAGGCTCGACCAGTGGTGGTGCAATACTATGACACGTCTATGTCCGTGTGAATATGGTAGGAGACGATATAAATGCCTGCGTTGCGCGCGCAACCCATTTCTCCTCTTCTGAATTTCAAAAATCGAAGGTACACGATTGCCGGTCGGTACAGTTCGGCGGTTCTATTTATATCTCTATCAGCTTTGAAATAAAATGAAGGGATTGGAATTTTAATATTTTCAGATTTCGATGCTGGGCTGGCGATTCTCATGATTTGAATACTTCGCGCGCCTCTTTATATGCGTGTATTTTGAGGTTACGTTACTTCAAGTATAAAATGTAAATTATATAAATATTAATACTATTATATATATTTATATATTATTAATGATAATATTATAATTATGTTATATTATAATAGTCTTCTTTAAATCTTGATCCGCATTTGAAAGAAATTAAAGAAATTGGTGATTTTGAAATTCATCTCGTTTGGATAAAAACTCAATTATTTGATTGAAAAATTAATTATTTTGTTAAAAATGTAACTATTATGTAAAAAAGGCCTCTTTTCTATCAAAAGTTCAACTACTTTGTTAACATTTTTATTTCTTTTATTTGAAGGTTCATCTCTTTCGTTGAAAATACATTTTTGAAACTGACATTTTGTCTATACCATTTTTGGTTAAAAAATCATGTATTTTGTTATTATTATTATATTATATTGTGAATATTTTTTGTTTGCAAAGTCGTTTTGTTGTAAATACAACTATATTGTTAAAAATTAAAATCATAATTTTTGGGTGGAAAAGTCGATTATTCACTTAAAGTTGAACTACTTAGTAAAAAAATTAATTTTTTCTTATTAAACATTCATAATTATAGTTGAAAATTGAACTATTTGCCCTGTAAATTAGATTAAAACTTCAGCTTTTTTGTACATAATACACTTTTTGACTTTAACATTTAAAAATCTATTAAAATTAAATTAAGCTTTTTTAGTAGAAATTTAATCTTTTTCGTTGAAAATGTTTCATTTTTGGTCAAAAATGCAATTGTTTGGTTAAAATATGAACTATACATCTTCTTGGGTTTAAAAGTCAATTATTTCACTAAGAGTTGAACTAATTTGCAAAAAAATACGTTTTTTAAACAAGGTTTTATAATCATGGTTGAAAATTTAACTATTTGATTGAAAGTTTAACTCTTTGATTGAAAACTCATATTTATTGAAAATAAATTTTTTCCGTTAAAAATTATTTATCTTTATCTGAAAATGTAACTATTATAGGATTGACTGAATGGTTCGAAATAGAAAGCCTTGAATTGTTAAATTTGTAATGAGCTAAATTTTAAGTACAATTTTAATTTAAAAAAAGATTTAGAATTAACTTAAAACTTGAAATTATTTCAAATAATTTGAAACACGATTTAGACTTTTGCAGATTAAAAAAAAAGCCTTTTGAGAATTGTACAGTATTTAAAAAGAATAACAAAAATTGTTTTCATTGCTAAGAACATTGAAAATGATTTTTTATTTTGACAAATAAATTTTAAGTGAGTATTTGAAAACATTTTAAAAATTAAAAAAAAAAGAATCCGGAAGATTTTAAGGAAATTTTTTTATTTTTCAGTTTTTTTTAATTTTAGGAAAAAATCTAATTAACAAAATATATCAATTTTCAACCAAAAACAAAATATATGAACTTATGGACTTTTAACACTCAAAGATGCAATTTTAACAAAAAAGTAAAATTTTTAACAAAAAATTTAATTTGAAGGCAAAAAGTTGAATTTTCAACTATAATTATGAATCCTTAATAAGAAAAAATTAATTTTTTCACTAAGTACTTCAACTGTAAGTGATTAATCGAATTGTTCCACCCAAAAATTATGATTTTAATTTTTAACAATACAGTTTCATTTACCACAAAACAACTTTGCAACCAAAAAATAATTACAGTTTATATTTCAACCGAAAAATTTAATTTTTAACCAAAAAGTGTTAATTTTCCATAAAACAATTTAATTTATACAAAGTAAGACGAATTTTAAACAAAATATATGATTTGTTAACCAAAATTGGTATAGATTAATTGTAAGTTTCAAACATGTATTTTCAACAACACATAAAACATATTTTCATCAGAATAGTTAAATTTTCAACGAAAGAGATGAACCTTCG